>NW_025223754.1:0-2449 GCF_014066325.1 Apis laboriosa
GAGTGAGATCCTGGCAATGGACATGGAAGGGATTAAACCTGAAAATCCTGAGCTAAAAAGAATATTAGTGTATCTAACGGACTAATGTTCTGTAAAATTTTCTCAAAATTTGTTTATTTTATTTTAAATTTTAATCAAGTTTGATAAATTTACTTTAAAAATCTAATTAGTTCTAATATTATTAATTTAAAAAAAAAATAAACGAACAATAAATATGAAATTTATTAATAATAAATTTTTATATTGTAATTTATATACGTAATTAATAATAAAAAATTGACTCTAAATAAAATATTCATAAGAAAAACCTCAGGCGATTTCTTTATCAAAGTATATTTTCGAAAATGTAAAATCAATGTGAAAAACTTGATACTCTGATTTAGAAATCTATCTGTCGCGAAATATCTTCTTGCACATAATTTTTCATACTTTTTTCTTACGGAAAAAATAAAATATTTTCACATTTCAAATTATACTTAATTTCATAACAGAAAATCAAATAATATTATGAAACTAAAAATAAAATTAAAAGTTATTCATTATATTCAATACGAAATTATATTATTATTATATTATTGTATAATAATTGATATTTTTATTGTAATGAAATCAGAGGATATCTGATTTCTTTACTAAAAGAGTAATTTAACTTAATTCAAATCATTTCAATATTTCTCATTAACTCGAATATTCATTTTTATTCATAAATATATTCATAAATATATATACCTATTTAATTTTGACTTTACAAATAAATATAACGAAATCATTTTTAATTATAACCAAACTAATTATTTATATTATATTATATTATATTAAAACATCATTAATATAAAATTAACTATCAATATTGTTTTTTCAAAAGCGCGATATGCAAGAAGCCCTATCCTGATCTAATAAATAAAACATCAAAAAAAAAAAAATGTTATTACTCACGGGTATAATAAATACCCGCGGTCACTGTGCTCGTGCAAAAATCTACGTATACAACCAATCACCCGTGTCGATTCGGACCTTTCATCCTACGACATGTTTGAGTGATTGGAGGAACATAAATGCATGCGACTCACCAAATGATGCGAAGAATCTGCAATGCTATCCAGAACACATCATCGAGTACAGAGAAATAGTCATCAAGTACAGGAAACTGTAACAAAAAGCAAAACCATAATTTAAACACACTGATCATTTGAAAAAATTGAAGTAAATGAAAAATATATAAAAATAATTATCTCTTCGCGTGATGGATGACCGCTTTATTCTCTTGAAAAGCACTGACTCTATCGAAAACGAATATTTATAGACACAAAATATATTATATTTATAGATACAAAAAAAAAAGAAAAAAAAATTACTAACCCGTCCGTTTTTAATTTTCAATCGGCGAACAAACACTGATTTTAATTTTGCGATTATAATAAGTAAATTTAATCAGAGCTTTCATGCTCTAAAATATCAAAAAACTGTTACGCAGCAACACTGAATCTATCGATCGCATTGCGCGCGATCACAAAAAAAATTTCTGAAAGTAAATCTGTATTATTAATTGGGGCGAGAGAAATTTATAGAAAAAGAAGCTAGTAAAGAAAATATTTTTTCTATAGTTTCTTTCTTATTTCTATCGAATATATTTATTTCAAAAAATATTACTATTTATTAAAACTATGGATTGATTATTATCAATTTTTCACGAATAAAAAATTTTATATAAGAAGCTAGAATAAATATTTTTAAATTATATATTATTTTAAATTATTTAAATAAAATATTAATATTTATAGTATGTAAGTAAATGTTCATTATAAAAACAATCTAATAAAAACAAAATAAATATATATAGTACAGAAATAAAATAAAATAAAATAAAATAAAATAAACTTCTCTTTGACAAATTATGATGGCGTCCATATTGGAACTTTTCCCGCTCGTGAAATTGGACGAGTCCACGTATCCTTTTGGACGAGTCCATTTATCCTTTTGGACGATCCCATATAGAAATAATCTGTAAAATTAAAATAAAAATTTACGAATAAATATATAAAATATATATTATAATTAATCGATCATATTAAAATAAAATAATAATTAAGCACAAATTCTTTTTTAGACCACGTTAACACAAGCTAACTCGAAGTTATTTATATAATTTAATATTAATATTAATTCCAAATCGTCGTGTTATGCTATAAATCGTTTTTTCTTCGAGCTATATCGAGAATCGAACGATAATTTTCCCAAATGAAAATTAAAACCTTAAAACAGAGACACAAAAGAATTATATAAAGATGAAGCAATGAGCGAAATCAAATCTCAATTCAACGAAGTATGAAATATCGGTAATCTCAACGATCGAAATACACGATTGACGAAAAATGCGTAAAATACTAGATTATTTTGTTATATAATAGTAAATGAATTATTAAATAACGAAATTGATAATAATTTATAA
>NW_025223755.1:0-1338 GCF_014066325.1 Apis laboriosa
TCTTAAATTCCAAATATCTAATTTATTCTTCTTATAATACTATTCTTCAATGGAATAGGAGAAGCTCGAATATTTTTCTTGTATTTCTTTCGCAACTTCTTAATATTTTTATAATTTGATCCAATAACTATATTACAAGATTATACTTAATTTTCCAATTAAGGCATTTAATCATTTATCCTAAAAAATTACTCTTTTTTAATCCTCTCTTAAATTCCAAATATTCAATTTATTCTTCCAATACTATTCTTCAATAAAATGGAGAAATTCGCATTTCTTTCACAACTTCTTAATATTCTTATAATTTAATCCAATAACTATATTTGTATATAAGATTATACTTAATTTTCCAACTAACGATAGCATTTAATCATTCTATCCTAAAAATTACTCCTCTCTTAAATTCCAAATATCTAATTTATTCTTCCTATAATACTATTCTTCAATGGAATAGGAGAAGCTNCTCTTAAATTCCAAATATTTAATTTATTCTTCCAATACTATTCTTCAATGAAATAGGAGAAGCATATCATTTCTTTCACAGCTTCTTAATATTTTTATAATTTGACTTGATTTCCAACAATCATATTTGTATACAAGATTATACTTAATTTTCCAATTAACGATAGTGTTTAATCATTCTACCCTAAAAATTACTCCTCTCTTAAATTCCAAATATCTAATTTATTCTTCCAATACTATTTTTCAATGGAGAAGCTCGCATATCATTCTTGTATTTCTTTCACAGCTTCTTAATATTTTTATAATTTGATTTGATTTCCAACAATCATATTTGTATACAAGATTATACTTAATTTTCCAATTAACGATAGTGTTTAATCATTCTACCCTAAAAATTACTCCTCTCTTAAATTCCAAATATCTAATTTATTCTTCCAATACTATTCTTCAATGGAATAGGAAAAGTTTACGTTTCTTTCGCAACTTCTTAATATTCTCATAATTTGACTTGACTTGCAACAACCAACTATCATTCGAATTTCGCGTTTTTCCATTCGATCGATTGAACGGAACGGATAAAGAGGAACGTGAGGGCCCGATGAAAGCCCTGACAGCAGCAGCTGTGTCGCAAACTGCTCACCTGTTGTGTCTCGGCCTAATTACGCGGCCCGATATAAACGTGCGCGCGCACGTTGTGTGCACGCAGCATACAAGATTTATCGTCTCGTTTACCCTTCTCGGCCATAAAGGAGGAGGGGAGGGGAGAAGGAGGAGGACCACACAAGAAATTGGCCAGGAGTAAGGAAACGCTGGCTTAATTCCGTTAGCACCTTCCGGTCGGCGGCCGATTATCGCGTTCCTCGTGCACTTTTCTTT
>NW_025223756.1:0-401 GCF_014066325.1 Apis laboriosa
CGAGGTTGACCAGACAGGTTCGTTTCGAGAACTCTTTCCTTCGCTACTTCTTCAAGGATTATCAAGGGGGAGGAGGAATATATTAATGAATATATGCCGAATGAAATTTCCTTCTGTATTTCTTTTTATCGTAGCTTTATCGTACCTTGCTTTTCCATAATAATAGTCTCACCAAATTTTCTAGAATCTTTTCTAATTCCTTTGGAATATTGCCAATAATCTTGATGACGCTAGTAACCTTGAACTTTATCACTCTTCCTGTTTTATCGCGTTTCGAAAGATGAATATACACGACTATTCTCGACATCCTTCGATTCGAAATTTTAATTAAATAGGAGCTCGATCGAAATTTTAATTAAATAGGACCTCGATCGAACTTACGAGCGAAATTTGTGAAGCCG
>NW_025223757.1:0-1045 GCF_014066325.1 Apis laboriosa
TCCTTCGATTCGAAATTTTAATTAAATAGGACCTCGGTCGAAATTTTAATTAAATAGGATCTCGATCGAACGTGAAGCGAAATTTGTGAAGCCGAGTAATGAAATATCTGGAGGGGAGGGGGATTAATAGAGGAGGCGCGGATTTACTCGTCACCGGTGGCAAGTAGCGTAGAAGCCAGCACGAAGCGAGTGGAGACCTCTCTCCACAAGATATTAATCGCGAGAGTCGCCGCTTTGCATAATTTTGTAATGCATCCCGTCAACGCGAGATAGCATCTTTCGCACGGCGAGGGAACGCACGTGGGTGTTTTGCGCCACTCTCTCCTACCCAGTTACTGCCCAGTTACGCGCTTACGTAAGCCTGATAGATTGGAATTATCCGCGAAATTTATACTCGCACGGTCGGCTAGAGAAAATTCACTCCCCCTCCCCCTCCTCAGTTTATTAACGCCGCGCGCCCTTGGGTAACTTGACAGATATCCGCTGGTATTGTAATGGGGAAAAATTTATGCTGGAAAAATTCTCCTTCTCAAATTCTCTCTTTTTATCATCGAGAACACTTTTAGAGGTGTCTATATTGCTCTTTCTTTTAAAACTATTTATTTATTACCTATATTTACCTATTTATTTATTATTTATTTATTTTGTTTTTATATTAATTTCGGTAGGGAAGAAATTATGCAATGAAAGTTTAATGAAAATTTTAGTGTAGAATTAGGAGAAAAATTTAGGGAGAGGGAGAATAACTTACCACTCTTGAGATTTATATCTTTCCCTCAGTTAGTGTTTTTAATACGATTGTACAAAAAAATATATATATATATATAAAATATCATTATATGATATAATTGGATAGGTTAATCATTCGTTCGATTCGAAATTTTCTCTGGACAAAAATCAAGGCAAGCATTGGCGTACATCGAGTTGGATTATTTTGCATAGATCGTTTAATTTTAGGAAAGAAATTATGCAACATGATGAAAATTCTAGTATAAAATTAGGGGAAAAAATTGGGGGTGAATAACTTACCACTCTTGAGATTCAC
>NW_025223758.1:0-425 GCF_014066325.1 Apis laboriosa
CTTATCAATAACTCGATATTATAATTAATCAGTCGCACTAATTAATCAACACTTTGCACTGTCTAAATATATTTCCTTATATTTCGATCACACTCACTTAATTCAAAATCCTAACCTCGATTCTTGTCAGATCTAACGCTTAACACCTTTTGCTAAACCTTGTGATCCAAAAGTCGAGCGATCTAATCGGTGCGACACCGAGGAACTCGATATTCCCTCGATCGCATAATTAATCAACTCTTTGCATTCTCTAAATATATTTCCCTATATTTGATCACACTCACCTAATTCAAAATCCTAACCTCGATCAATTTTGATCTCTGCCAGATCTAACGCTTAACACTTCTTGCTAGATCTCTTATGACCCAGAAGGAATCTAATCGGTGCAACACTGAGAAAGAACTCGATATTCCCTCGATCGCATA
>NW_025223759.1:0-561 GCF_014066325.1 Apis laboriosa
GGGATATTATTTAAAAAATACAAATTTTCAGCCAATTAATATGGAATATGATTTAAAAATACAAATTTTCAGTTCGAGTAATTAATATGAAAGATTCTCCATACAAGATGAATTTTATATGGGATATTATTTAAAAAATACAAATTTTTCTTTCACTCAATTAATATAGAATATGATTTAAAAATACAAATTTTCGGTTCGAGTAATTAATACGAACAATTCTCTACATAAGATAAATCTTATATGGGATATTATTTAAAAAATTTTCCTTTAAGCGAATTAATATGGAATATAATTTAAAAATACAAATTTTCGTTTCGAGTAATTAATATGACCAATTCTCCATATAAGATAAATCTTATATGGGATATTATTTAAAAAATTTTCCTTTAAGCGAATTAATATGGAATATGACTTAAAAATTCAAATTTTCGGGTTATTAATACGAACGATGTTAATATCCATATAAGATAAATTTTATTCTATTTAAAAATTTAAGAATACAAATTTTCGTTTCGGATAAATATGAGATATAATTTAAAATTTCAAATTTTCGTTTCG
>NW_025223760.1:0-276 GCF_014066325.1 Apis laboriosa
CGTTTATTAGAGTGTCTGTCGCATTTTCTTTTCTAATTTTAAATAATAATTTTAAATAATTTTAAATAAATGCTCGAATAATTTACGATTCGTTTATTAGAGTGTCTGTCGCATTTTCTTTGCTAATTTTAAATAATAACTTTAAGTAATTTTAAATAAGTGCTCCGAATAATAATTGTTAATTTTAAATAATAATAATTTTAAATAATAATTTTAAGTAATTTTAAATAAGTGCTCCGAATAATAGTTAATTTTAAATAATAATAATTTTAAATA
>NW_025223761.1:0-215 GCF_014066325.1 Apis laboriosa
GAAGCACCCGTTGACTTAAATTGCCTCTCGCCTGCACGAAAGCGAGAAAAATTAATTCGCTAATACGATGAATTAAAAACGTTATTCTCGAAAAACGATATAAATCCACGCAACTTTCGGCAAGCAAAGCATCCCGTCCCGAAATTCTAAAAATAAGTAGCCGATAGAGTCAGAACTAACACATCCCACAGTATAGACGAAGCACCCGTTGGCTT
>NW_025223762.1:0-262 GCF_014066325.1 Apis laboriosa
ACCCCTTGTGCTAGCCTATCCATTCAAAACTGTGTGTAAAGAGCAATCTTTCCCGCTTGCAACGCGCACCGGTAGTCCCCTGTATCTCCAGTATCTTCGGAGATTCAGCCGTTTTAATAAGGCACTGTTTTAAATATTCTGAAAATTCGTCTCCTTTAGACGACCATAGCATATGAACCGCTTCTGCCAGCTTAACCAGTGAAGACTCAGTGTAAAGAGCAATCTTTCCCGTTTGCAACGCGCAGCGGAAGTCCCCTGTATC
>NW_025223763.1:0-440 GCF_014066325.1 Apis laboriosa
GTAATATCGATACCTCGATTCACTTCCAGTTTTTGCTATTCGTTTCGCAATTACTTCCTCAGGGACGGTCTTTAAATCATATGCTTGTCCCAATAAAGCACAGAAATCGATGAAAGCGGTGGTAAAATTGGTTTTATAGCCACCAAGTTCAGCGGTTTTATAGTCCCACGGGAATACATGGTGATAATTGTGCCATCCTTCACCGCAAGCAAGGATGGACACAATTAGATTTTCGGTAGGTCGAATATTCCTTTTATATGAAATTCATGAAATTTTACTTTTTATTCAACTGAATTTTTTTATATGGATATGATACGAATAAATATTTGCTTTTCATGAAAAATTTATTATATATTTTATCTATATTTAATATTTGTCAACGCAACATTTTATAATTTGAAAATAAAAAATATATTGAAAAAAGATTTTGTATTTATGAA
>NW_025223764.1:0-171 GCF_014066325.1 Apis laboriosa
TCCATATTTTATCTATCAACTAAAAAAAAAACCATCGATTCTAACGCTTCTATCTTCCAAAACTGATTGCCATTCCCAGAATACAAGAATTCGAAGACGTTAAAAAAAATGCAACGTGAAAACGGTCGAGAATTGCAGGAAATCTTATAAAAAAAGACAAATACGTTTCAA
>NW_025223764.1:402-976 GCF_014066325.1 Apis laboriosa
AAAAAAAAAAAAGAAAAAGAAAAGAAACGTGTCGCGCGGAGTGCCTCCGCTGGAAAACGTGTTTAAGTGTAGGACGTCAGCTCTTTCCACGATTCGTTAAGTCGTCTCGCGACAGGCACACGAACGGCACGTAAAACAAATATACGCGCCGAGTGCAGCCATGGGTGGACCTGATCAAATAGCGGCGGTATCTGTTAAAATAAGGTCAGACGGCTGCACCTTATTAAACGCAGCCTTGTTCCACGTGTATTCCGGGACCACTGTTGAAACCAGTGTATACACGTACAAACACACCGACCGAAAAAAATTTTGGAATTATTCTTTCTTTCTTTCTTTCTTTTTTTCCTTTTCCTCCGGTTGATGGTTTCCTCGTTTAACTCTCTACTGGATATCAATAGTAATTGATAACAATATTTAAGTGTACGAATATATTAGTGTGATGTGGTAAATTATATGGTGATAACTGATTTCGAGAAATTTTTTCTTTTTTTGAAAAAAATTGTTTAACCTGATCTAGAATTTTTTTAAATTATTTTTTAAAAAAAATTTTGGAATTATTCTTTCTTTCTTTCTT
>NW_025223765.1:0-77500 GCF_014066325.1 Apis laboriosa
CTTTTTATTCCTCTTATTATTCTTTTTTATCAATTCCATATCTTTTGAACACTTGCCCATAATATTCTTAGCTAAATAAGCAAAATATAAATGTAAAAGAAATATATAAATCTTCACTAACGAAAATAAATTTTTGCTAAGCTACCAAATAGCACTTACTTTTTTTTTTCTTACAAAACGCACTATTGAAATTGTCTCTCACGTGGATCTATTTATTTTATAAAATAATAAGACAGATTCGCTTACAAAAATCCGTTGAAAGGATTATTCGTTATCATATCACAATTGTAAACAATTTACTTGATCATTGTACTTATTCCTAAACAGTCATCACTTCTTGCTTGGTGTTGTTTTTTCTTATTCACATAAATTATCTATATAAATTAACCCATCAAATTAACAGATTTTCGTAAAAATAGATATACAAAATCTAGAAATAACAAAATATAAATATTCCAGAGAAAACGAAATAGAAATAAATATTTACTGCATTATATCATTAAGAACTAATATATAATGTTCAAAAAATAATAATATTTGCATATTCAGAATTTTTAAGCATAAAATCGAAAAAAAAAACTCGTCAAATTCACTCTAAATCGAATCTTCCATTAACAAAATTAAGCATTTTCTTCATACAAGAACAAGAATTGCTATATAAAAATTTATTTTATTAATTTCCTAATCGATCTAAGTTAAATCGTCCCAAATTGTTGATTCGTTTAGAATCAACCTACCTATCTCTCTCTCTCTCTCTCTCTCTCTCGCTCGAGAGGGAATCATTTTCTTGCATGGCAGAGAGAGAGAGAGAGAGAGAGAGAGAGAGAGAGAGAGAGAGAGAGAGAGAGAGAGCAGGATTATCGCAGGTGATGTTCCGCCCCCGATGTTTCGACTCTCCTGGATAACAAATGGCGGCACAGCCCCTGAAGGACAACGCGGGTGCACAGCCAGTTTGAGCGTAATTCCGAGCGGGGAGGGTAGACAGGGGCCGTAAGTCACAGGCTCGAACGAAGCGTCGAGGTATTAATTAGAGTTTCAGCGGTGGGGAACCGCGACCACTTATCACCGGGAACCTAATCTGAGACCGTGTGGCCTCCACCGCCACCCTTTCAGACCTCGACTCTTAAACCATGTGATCGATGCCTGCCCGATATCGCGTGGACTAATGAGTCGAGGGATCAAGAGCTTTCTCTCGAACAACGGGTTTCTTTCTTTTTTTCTTTCTTCTTTTTCCTTTCTTCTTCTTCTTCTTCTTCTTCTTCTTCTTCTTCTTCTTCTTCTTCTTCCGTTTTCCTCTCCGCGGATGACGCGGATCCGCGAAGAATGGACCGACCGGCCGCCCTTTTGGGGAAAAGGGTTGGAAAAGGAAGGGGGGAGGAAGCATTGTGATCGACCGGTGACCCCGTTAAGATGTTGGGTCATTAATAAAGCGGGCGGAGGAGGTTGGAAGGGCGATTGGAAATTTTTCACCGGCTCCCTTCTCATCGATAAAGGATAAAGAGAGCCGTGGTTGAAAGTTGGAGAAACTGGAGGGGAGGGGGACAAATGTGATACAGTGGCGTTTCCAGAGAAGCCTCTAGGGATCTGTGAACAAGGGTGTGGGTGGGGGGATACTACCTTTCGAAGCGAAAATTCGTGGATATTCGTGGTTTCATCGATTTTGGCAAAAGGGGGTTTTGGAATCGTGAAGGAAAAGTAAATTGCAGTGTTTGGTCGACAGAGTTCTATTACTAGTGTATCTCTACAATTATTTGTTTAAATGGCACGTTGCACGGTGGGGGTATTTGCCTCTCAAAAGTATCTTTAAAATGAAAAAATTTTTATACGAATAATTAATTCGAAATATTTGGTCCAAGTATAGCTTGATTTTTTGTTTCATATTTTTAAATTGTCAATACAGTTAACATGGCTTCAAAGAAGTCAATCATCAAATTATAAATTATTAATCAAAAAATAGAATTATCTACAATTTTGTTGTTTTTTAAATTTCATTTTGTTATTATTAATATTTCTGGAATTATACGTTATTTAAGATTTTTCATTTTCAATCTTGATTTTAAAAAGATGTTTTAATAGAGTTCTTTCTGGTGTCATTATAAAGGGCAAAGCCTTAGCTTTAAAATAAAATAAAAGAATTAGTTGCTACTGGCTAATACTAGAAATAGTTGCAATGATTTTTATTGTTTTATTGACACGAATGGTATTGATTTTAAAATTATTATATATTAAGTTTTTTTATATTTATCATTGTAAGAATTTAACTAAGATACAAATTAAAAAGTCTAACTTGATATTTTTTTTTTACAATTTGCAGTGCAAATAGAGAATAGTAAATTAACAAAAAGAAAAAGCAATAAATAAAAAATATGTTCAACAAAGAAGTATAAGTATATTACAATACAGAATAACAGATAAAAATATAAGTCTACCAATTAAAACAAAAATTTTTTTTTAAAAATTACAATTTGTAATGAAAATTAAAAAAATATATTTTGTAAAATTATACTTTTATATTACATATATATATATTTCTTAAATTATAAAAAATATTCTGAATATTTAAGAAACATTGAACAGCTCGTATAAAGGATCGACATTTTTAGATACACGAGAGCGGTGTAAAAACGAGACAAAGATCTCGAAAATTTGAGATTCATATTCTACGATAACGACGAGAGGAAAAATTTACGAAGAGAAAGATCATCAGCCTAAAAAGAAAGAAAGAAAGAAAAGAAAAGAAGTTTAATCGAGTTTTCCACGCGCACGACTCGTTAAAATTTTCGACGCGGAAGTTGCGAACCGTGGACGCGTATAAAAGTCGCGTGACGTCCAATTAAACGCAAGCTGCCGAAGGTAGCTACAGACAGCATTGAATATGGCCTTATTCGACAAACGAGCCGAAAGGTTCGTTGCTCCATAATTAAACAGCTCCTCAATCGAGTTTTAATGCACTGTATGTGTGTGTGTTAAACGCATTCGTTTACATTAAATTTTTAACCGATTAATTAGACTATTTTTAACTTCTTGTTAAAAAATTTTATCTCTCTCTCTAAATAAATAAATAAATAGTATAACAATTATAGGTATAACAATTATAGTGCAAGTTTATAAGTCTCAACTGAACTATGACTACTAGCGCCATGTGGCCATTAACTACATATGAACGGATTCTACATTTGAAAGGTCATTAACCATAGTTCCCTATTTCTTATGCCTTTTTTACTTATCGATGCCTATCTTCTTATCAATCTTCCTTCCAATTTTCTCCAGCTTTTATCTGCTCTTTCTTTTTCTCTCTAAATAAATAAATAAATAATATAACAATTACAGGTTGTGCAAGTTTATAAGTCTCTAAACGACTACTAGCGCCACGTGGCCATTAACTACATATGAATGGATTCTATATTTGAAAGATCATTAACTATTCTAATCTATTTTTATGCCTATTTTCTTATCAATCCTTCTTCCAACTTCCTCCAGCTTCTATCTGTTCTACTCTCTCTCTCTTTCTAAATAAATAAATAAATAAATAGTATAACAATTATAGGTATAACAATTATAGTGCAAGTTTATAAGTCTCAACTGAATTATGACTACTAGCGCCACGTGGCTATTAACTACATATGAACGGATTCTACATTTGAAAGGTCATTAATTATAGTTCCCTTCTAACCTATTTCTTATGTTTCTGCCTTTTTTATCTATCGATGCCTATCTTCTTATCAATCTTCCTTCCAACTTCCTCCAGCTTCTATCTGCTCTACTCTCTCTCTCTTTCTAAATAAATAAATAAATAAATAATATAACAATTACAGGTTGTACAAGTTTATAAGTCTCAACTGAATGACTACTAGCGCCATGTGGCCATTAACTACATATGAACGAATTCTACATTTAAAAGGTTTAACCATAGTTCCCTTCTAACCTATTTCTTATGCCTTTTTTATCTATCGATGCCTATCTTCTTATCAATCTTCCTTCCAACTTCCTCCAGCTTCTATCTGCTCTACTCTTTCTCTCTCTCTCTCTCTAAATAAATAAATAATATAACAATTATAGGTTTGCAAGTTTATAATTGTTATAATTCACAATCAGCTTATTAATGCAATTGAAATAACTATGCAACATTTCATGATATTTTACGCCGAGTGATTCAAAATGTGATGCAATGTTAATCAAAAAGCATCAAAATCACACGAAATCGAAAATCGTTAGAGTCATCCTTTCAACCAAGTTAAATTTTATACTATCTCCATTCTATTATTCTAAATATATTCACCTCTAAAACGAATAATTTAATAAATAACAATTAAATAAATAGTATAACAATTACAGGTTGTGCAAGTTTATAAGTCTCACTTGAACGACTACTAGCGCCACATGGTCATTAACTACATATGAACGGATTCTATATTTGAAAGATCATTAATTATAGTTCTCTTACCTATTTCTTATGCTTCTCTTTTACCTATCGATGCCTATCTTCTTATCAATCTTTCTTCCAACTTCCTCCAGCTTCTATCTTCTCTACTCTCTCTCTCTTTCTAAATAAATAAATAAATAAATAGTATAACAATTACAGGTTGTGCAAGTTTATAAGTCTCAACTGAATGACTACTAGCGCCACGTGGCCATTAACTACATATGAATGGATTCTATATTTGAAAGATCATTAACTATTCTAATCTATTTCTTATGTCTATTTTCTTATCAATCCTCCTTCCAACTTCCTCCAGCTTCTATCTGTTCTACTTTCTCTCTCTCTCTTTCTCTTTCTATTAGAGAGTCCAATAAGTTTCTTTCTTTTTTTTGATACGAAATGAATAAATGATATTTACTGTTCTAGGTTAATTTGATGAATCTTTCTGCTTCATTTATCACATATTCTTTCATTTCTCAGGAAGCCTCATCATTCCTTTTTCCCAAAATTGCTTATTTGCAAAATATTGCTCGAGGTGTTTTTATTCCTAGCGAAAGAAATTTATGGGTCACCCTAAATTATATATTTCTTGTTTCAATCGATTCATTCATCAACTCTGGTTATTATTCGTCCGGAAGTCTCTCATACAGCTTCCTCGATATAATCGAGAAATTGGACGTTATTTCCTCGTGTTTATTTAATATTTCGCTTCCGTTCCGGGAATAAACGATCTCTCGACCTCTGATGGCCGAGATTCTATTCGAATCACCCGTGTCAAGAAATAATTCCTATCCACAAGAATTATACAGAAAAAGAAGGATAATTCGAAGATGCACTTTGGAAAAAAACTGTCCGAGAAGAGAAGAATACCTCCTCGTTTCGAGATTCGAATTCGAAAAATAAATACTTTGTAAAATTCAACACCAAGATCCTTCAGAAACACCAATTCGATTTATTTGTACATACGTTAATTACGTCTGTGGTCGTAAGCAATGGGCGAATTGATGGTATCATAAGTTTATCGATATCGAGATATCGAGGTGGGCAGCCATCCTTGAACTTTGGGCTATCGAGAAACTTGCTGGGATGAGAAACACCCGGCAGAGTGGAACGCCAATCTCTCTATCTCTCTCTCTCTCTCTACATCTCACGATCGTGGACCCGCTATTAATTCGGTTGTGAATCGATTCCACGCTTTACTGCCATTTACAGAAGCCCTTTCAAGCCAGAATTACGTCTCCTGGCTTCTTCGAAAACAAACCTGTTATTATGTCCTGTGATTCGACGTGTGTATCTCTGTTGTTGTTTATTTCGATGTATCTCTCTCTCTCTCTCTCTCTCTCTTGTTTATTTGCATACGTGCCTCTCGTCGAGGTTCATCAGAAGGGAATGAGAATTTCAGAGACCTCGATTGCTATGCTTGGCCAGTTGGCCTTTCGTAGTTCTTGTCACACGCGAATTTAAATTGCTACATTGCTGTTGTGCAATATTTATTATGTATATATATATATGAATACCTTTTGATCGTAGAGACCGAAAAAATAAAAATTTATCAAGCTGATGGAGGCAGAGGTGGAGCAAGATGGCGGAGGAGAGAATTATCTTATTAAAATACGAGACCAAAAATACAAATTTAATTATGGAATCAACAAGAGTCGAAGGAAGGGAAGAAAAGAGAGAAAGAAGAGAGAGACCCAGTCAGTCGTTACATTACATTCCTCCAAGAAGAAGGAAGCTGACCTTCTTGATAAACTAACCTTAGCAGGAGTACGTTTGGACGTTAGACTCCCCTGAGAGACGGAGCAAATGAACGAGCAACGGTTGGAGAGAGAGAGAGAGAGGGAGAGAGGGAGAGGGAGAGGGTATAGGATCGAAGGTGGGTGGGTGGTGGCCGTACACGAAACAGCACTTACACCCCTGTGACTAGCAACCCTCGACCTCCGGCCCGCCTCTAGGTATGACTGGCAGAAGTGCGCCTAAACTGCATACCAGTGGCTTTCAAGGTGACCTTCCCTCGTCCAGGTTTATTAATATGTATACACGTTCTGGAAAATGACGAATAATCGTGACACTGTATATCAGCCATGTTTGGACGTGTAGAGAAATATTCCGATCATCGTTTCAGAGGGATAACTTTTTTGCAATTGCAAACAAATATAAACGTCGCTTTCTGTTTCTTTTTATAATATTTTTTCAGTTTCTTTATCCGAGTTTGGAAGATTTGCATTTGTAACTTGTATACAATTTAATATATATATATAAACTTAATTCAAAGATTCATATAAAATTCATGTGACTAAAGATATAAAAAGTATTAATATTGGGATTATAAATAAATAAATTTGAATAATTAAAAAAATATCATTCTTTAGATAATAATTTTAAAGCGTCATTAAAAGGTTAAAATAATCCAAACATTATATTTTTATTAGATCCTTTTCGATTTTGAACATAACCTAAAATTTTTCGTTATAATATTTTCGTAATAATGTTATAAAAAACTCTAATCAAAATTATAACTATTATAATTAATATATTAATTAAAATTCAAAATATTATTTATTAATATAATTCTAATTAAATTCTAAATTTAATGCACTTTTTATGCTAAAATAATTTAATTTATTGATTAATATTTTTATAAATAATTTAGAAATTAAAGTTTTTATTATAGATAGAAACCAATCCGACTCGTGTCGATTAATCAGAGTGAAAGAAAGGAAATTTTAAAAAAATCTTATTTGGAATTAGCGTGATCGAGACTATTTGTTCGTGCGCGGTGGAAAAGTTTGATGGATGGCGAAAGCGAAAGAAATCTTGAGAGATGAGTCGAAATATTGAAAAATATCCGATATTGGAACACGAAATGTGAACACGAATATAAATATTCCCAATTTCAAAGGAATTTCTTTCCACGGAATTTGTAATTCGTATATAAATAAGCGGAGTAATAATTAAAGCGGGCACAAAGCATTCCGGGCACGATGAAAAAGCAAACAGAATTGAAATAATTTAAATGACCCACTTCGAATCGGCACCTTGTCCCGATGATTTCTGATTTCGGTCAATATTTATACAGTTATGCGAATTGCTCCACAGCCGCACACCGAATCACCATCGACAGTCATATTAATAACTCTATCGCCGTTCCATTTCGAATTTCGGGCACGTAACCATCGGCTATGTCACAACTCGGGGAAAATATTCTGAAAAATATTTCAATAATTTTCCCGAGCGACGCGGGTTAATTTCATCACTGCCGCTATTAAATTCCAATTAGGAGCTCTGCCATTTTTACGCTCGTGCACATGGCAAATATGAGCTCCAAGAGTGGATGCGTGATTTTCTGCTCCCACTTTTTAAAATCAGTGTTTTCCAACCTTCCGTGATATCCGAACGGATAAATCGAAAGGATTGTTCTCGTAGTGGAATATAATTAAAATAACTGGTAAAAAAAAGTCGTAAATTAATGGGGAACAATCGAAATGATTAATTTTGTCTTTGGACCCGAATCTATTTGATGAAACTCTCGAGAATTACTCTCAAAGCGAGTGGTACTTGATAAATGTCATCCTACAATGAAATATTCGCTAATGAGAAATGAATTTCTTAAATAAATTCGCAGCTTTGGCACGAAAGTAACTCAAACTTGAAAAGCTTACGAAGATTGAGAACCATCGTTCCAACCGATTCTCAAACAATGAAAAATATAAAACACATTAAACGTTCATAATATCACTTATTATAATTAGTATAATATTATAATAAATATTAATAATAATATCAATTAATATATATATTTTAAAAAATTATAATAATTAATATAATATTATAATAAAAAACTAAAAGCCACTAATCAAAAAACGACTTAACTTTATCTTAACTCTCAAATAACATAACAATTAATAATATCTAACTTACATTTTCAATGCCATGTCTTATGAAAGTCTAGATTGAGAACCACTGTTCTAATATTAAAATAAATATCAAAATAATTAAAATTAATTAATTAAAAACGACAATCTTCATTCTCAAATAACAAATATAATTGATAGTATCTGTAATAAAATAATTTGCATTTTCAATACTACATTTGTCTCAGAAGCGACATTTTATAGTCCAGACTGAGAATCACCGTTTCAATCAATCAATTCTCAAACAACGTACAAAATGATTCGCACTTTCAACGCCATATCCATTATCAAAGACGAGAATAGTAACATCTTATAGCTCAAACTGAGAACCACTGTTCCAATCAATCAATTCTCAAATAATGTACAACTAATGATATCTATTTGAGAGTAATTTGCACTTTCAATGTCATATTCATTACTAAAAACGATAAAAATAATATCTTATAGCCTAGATTGAGAACCACTGTTCCAATTAATCAATTCTCAAATAACGTACAACTAATGATATCTATTTGAGAGTAATTTGCACTTTCAATGCCATATTCATTACTAAAAACGATAGAAATAACATCTTATAACCTAGATTGAGAACCACTATTCCAATTAATCAATTCTCAAATAACGTACAACTAATGATATCTGTTTGAAAGTAATTTGCACTTTCAATGCTATATTCATTACTAAAAACGATAGAAACAACATCTTATAGTCCAAATTGAGAACCACTGTTTCAATTAATCAATTCTCAAATAACGTACAACTAATGATATCTGTTTGAAAATAATTTGCATTTTCAATGCCATATCCATTACTAAAAACGACAGCAACAATATCTTATAGCTCAGACTGAGAACCACTGTTCCAATCAATCAATTCTTAACTAATGATATCTGTTTAAAAGTAATTTGCACTTTCAATGGCATATTCATTACTAAAAACGATAGAAATAACATCTTATAGTTTAGATTGAGAACCATTGTTCCAATTAATCAATTCTCAAATAACGTACAACTGAAATCTGATAAAATGATATCTGTTTGAAAGTAATTTGCATTTTCAATGCCATATCCATTGTCAAAAACGACAGCAGCAATATTTTATAGCTCAGACTGAGAACCACTGTTCCAATCAATCAATTCTTAACTAATGATATCTGTTTAAAAGTAATTTGCACTTTCAACGCCATATTCATTACTAAAAACGACAGCAACAATATCTTATAGCCCAGATTGAGAACCACTGTTCCAATCAATCAATTCTCAAATACAACTAATGATATCCGTTTGAGAATAATTTGCACTTTCAACGCCATTGTCCATTACAGAAAACGATATATAATCGAGATTGAGAACCACTGGATTCCAATGAATTCTCAAACAACGAAAAATATGAAATACGCTGCAACTTCATTTATCCTAAAATTCCTCGAAACTGCATCGGGGCGCGATTCTCACCGGATATCTCCAAGCTTTCGCCGCTACTTTCTCGTCAAGTGGAATTCTCTCGTGGACCGAGCGAACCCTTCATCTTCACAACCCTGCTTACCCACGGCCGAACCGGTTGAAACTCGTCGTGGCTCCGCTAATGAAAACGAATCGTCCCTCTTCCACCCCATTTTTACCGCCCCCCTGTAACGCAGCCACGCTCGAACGAAGCGAGACACGAGGGGACTTCTCAGGTAGACACACCGGTACACACACTCTCGGCTCGTCGAGATGCTTGGTCGCCGTGTTTTCGCGATCCCTGAGGGGTTACACGTCGAGGAAGACAATTAGGGGATCGCGTGCTGGCGCGACTTGCTCGGTTAAAGGTGTTCGATGCACACTGAGCGAGGGTCGTGGTTATCTCGTTTGAGCATCTTCGTTGCACGATTTCTACGGAATTATGTATCTGTAAACGTGTTGAATTTTTCACGAATCGAACGCGTTGAAATAAATTGGATAATTTTATGAGAAATTTGATTTAATTCGTTTGTATACGTAATTGACTCTATTGATTAGTTATAATCGTTTTCGATTATATGCACTCGAAACACTTTATTACATTACATTCGAAGCAGTGAGGTTTAAAAAGTGTCGATTCCTCGATGATTAAGCAGTCGAGATGAATATCATGACTCGTTAGACTGCGAAACTCTTTCTATCTGTCTGGAAAGGGCCAATGTCGAACTCGCTGGCTGTCGTTAATGAAAAGAAATTGCCCATTTCTCGTTTCCTCTCCTCGTTCAGCGGCAAGTCTACAAGATGAAGGATACCGCACAGAGTGATGTAAATTTGTGCGTTACGGAGCATCGAAGTTACCTCGAGGTGGAGTGAGTAATGAAAACGAATTACTACCCTCTTCCCTACTTTTTCTCCATCCTCAGACCCAGCCAGCCACACCTTCTCGAGGCTCGTTGACGCTCCTGGACAGGTGGCGATCTTCCAAGAAAAACGATTCGACTTATTCCTTTGAGAGGCCCTTGCAAAAGCACAACTGTTCTCCTTCTATTTGTTGCTTGAATCGAGGAGCTCACGAACCTCTACTGTTCCATGTTTTTAATTCTATATTAACAAAGATTCGAATCTAGAAACATTCAATGCAAGTGGAAGAAGTAAATTTACATAAAGAAACCTTATATCCAATTGTTGTAGCTTTTGAATTGAAAATTTAACAAGCCAGAGATACTTTAGATACGAAATCATATTGGATAAGGAAATAAAAGTACAAAAGTACAAAAGCGCCATCTCTGGAATCGTACAAGAAAGAAAAAGAGAAAAGGCACCGAATAAATTTCTAAATTTTCACGGATGATGTGGGAGAGGGTGAGGAACAAAGTCAGGCATCCCGTGTATCCACGGAAACGAGCGCGAAAACAGTCTGCGGTTCTCTTGTGCTGCGACAGACGTCATCAGCGAAGGTTGGGGAAAAAAAGGAAGGGTTCCCTGCTAACCCACCCCCGCCCTTTTTTTTCCCTTCTCCTCAACCTGTCAGAGACAGTTCGAAAGTTCAGCGAAACGAAAGGAAAGGCGCGTGGTGGCCCCGCGTGCACGGTCTCTTCTTCGTTTTCTTGTTTCTCCCTCTTAGCACCGGGTCTAATTAGGCGTCCTGGACCCTCCTCGTGCGCTCCGCGCGGAGTCTGAAGAGTTCTTCTGGCGTAGAGGCGTTCCCGCCCCTCGGTTGTCGAAGAAATTTCCGAAGAGAAAACGGGAGGGGGAGGGGGTGAAAAAGAGAAAAAGGAGGGAAGCAACGGGGTGTTATGATAAATTCGTGAAACACTTTTGGACCAAAAGGATTCCAAGGATTCGATGCGAAATGGTAAAAGTTGGGGGAATCGCGATTCGATTGGTGTTTGCACGTAGATGAAGGGAAATGGAGATATATTTGTGTACAATAATAGGTCTCCATAAGTGAGAGGAGCTTTGTTAATCGTGGGAATGAATTATGTTATCGTGGGCGCGAGATCGATAAAGTGATCGAGTTTCATAACTTCGTTTGGCTTCGGCAGTTCTATGGAAATATTTGTTCTGACAACAAGGTGGGAGAGATGGGCTGAATGAGAAAAATGGTAATAACGAAGAGAAGTGGCGTAATCTGATAATCTCAGGGAATAAGAAGAGGGATATAATTTAGTTTGGGTATTTATTTATTAAAGATTATATAATTTTAGGAGGTGAATTTAGATGGCGGAATTTTTATTGATAGACACATTTTTACGAGAGAAAAATTAAAATTATAGGAATTATTGGATGAGAAATCATTTCACCTTTCGATTTTTTTATACGCTTGTTTTGTACGTTTGGAATCGACTTTTCGAAACTGCGAATACACCTTGTATATGGCGGAAAGAGGTCGTGCAGTGGATAGTGGTCGAAATCAGTCGGATTAAAGTTCGTGATTGCACTAACGAAGCTCTCCCGCGAGCTTTGCTCTCTCTCGTCGTTCCACCTCTGAATTGGAAGAATTCCGCAAACCGGTGGATAATCCGAAATTGAAATCGAAAATCGTCTTTCACCTTCGTGGGGTTGGTGTATAATTGATAACGAAATTGAAACGAGAATTTTTCCTTTTTCCCGAATTGCGGTTTGAATTTGTACGTAAAATATAACTGGTAGATTTGAAAGTTGGCAATTTTATATATTTTGAGGAATAATTTCTACTTTTATCGACATTAGGGAACGGTGACGCGACACTAGCGCCACGCGGCTATTAACTACTGCTACCCAATCCTGCTCATATTTACTACTTGTACTTACTCGTTTATCTTTTAAATATCGGAATTATCACAATTTTCTAATATATTTTAAAATTCTTGATGTTACATTCGAAATTAGGTAAAGGAATTGAGGCGAGTTCACAGATGAATGATTATAAAATTTTGTTTTGCAATTTTAGATTCGTCAAAATGTCTTTCTAGAGACACGAATACTCCCATATTTTGGTCTCTACTACTCAAGGTGTTATTTAAACACGGATCCATAATTTCAGCCTTCTATTACAGGACTTTTATTATTATCTTAGAGAAAATATACAAGTTTCTTCTTTTACCTTTCAATCATTCTATTTTCCAACAAACATGAAATATTCCAAGTATTTTTTTTTAATCCAGACAGAAACTTTAACTTATCTTTCCCAGAAGAAAGGGAACGAATTTTTTTCGAAAAGAATGATAGATAAAACAGCTCGACAACGATTAAAACAAACTGTATTAAACAATTATTATTTTAATTAATTAACCGTGTTCCAAATTTCCAAATATACTTTATACATCCCAAACGATCTCCAAAAAACGATCTCCTGTTATATTCGCAATAAAACACAGAAGGAAAATCTCGAGAAATTTTAGAAACGTCCTCCAAGTATGAATCGTCCAACGATGGGACCGAAGTTAGAAAATGGCGGAGGTACGTGGTCAAGGCGGGCACGGGGCGTCTTGCCGTGGTCGAGGGCTCGGTTGAATCAATTAAAAGGTCTCTCGCGACCCGGCTGAAATTTATGCGGGAAAAATTAACAAGTCAGATATCCCCTCCCCCCCCCCTTCCCCATACTCTCGACCGGCGACATTTTGCCGGATATTAAATTAACGAAAATAATGGGACGGTAACGGAGATTCGGGGCTCTTTTCCAGCGCCAGAGAGAGGGGAGGGGGCAAAAGCCTTGGTAATCCTTCAAAAGTCAGGGCGAAACAGTGGCCCTGAGAACGAGAGGTATGATATTTCATGGGGTCTCGAAACGAGTCCAATTATGGATCGTTTTCCCTTGGTTTCGTAAATTGCGACGAATTATTTTCTTTTCTTCTTTCTTCTTTCTCGAGAAGATTGGATAAATCGAATTACAGCTTTTAAGTAAGAAGATAATTTTAAAAATTATTCCTATTCGATTTTCGAATTGAGCATAATTATTACACGTATTTTCGTATGGAATTCTTTCAAATGGAACTTATATTTCTCGTTGAGAGAGTTTCTAATCCAACGACTCGTCGTATTTTTACATCTCGAAAGAGTAATAATAATAATTTTAAATAATTATTTCGACGAGCCTCGAGAAGAGGAAGAAGAAGAAGAAGAAGCTAGTCAGGGAAGACGGGTAATTAGCAGGGCAAGTGTTAGTATTGGGACGGCAAACTTAATCTTGGCCTGCAAAGTACACGAAGAATGTGAGCCGGCTCGATACCGGTCACGGTAATTAATCAGTGCCGTACCGGTTTGAGCCGCTACGTCGGCGGGGTTCCCTGGGACAGAAGCAATTAATAATCCCTCCATTATCAGTTGTGCGTAACGATTACCGCTCTATAACGGGCAGAGCTCAGAATGTAAACTTTGGAGGCGACTTTTCGTTATTAATGGCCACGACATCTTGCATCCGGATGGAAGGAAACTTCTTCTGCCAATTTTAAAATTCGCGTATCACGCCAAATGTTCAGGCATAGGTAATTTTCCCTACCAATCCAATTTTCGAACCAGGTTCGATGTTTTAATCAGAGAGTTTCAAGGTTGATTTAAAATTACTAATCGTGAAAGGAAAAATGCATGAGAAATCGAAGGGAATAAGTTAGAAATGAATTCGTCGCGACAAACTGTTTCCAAATAAAAAGTTACATGATCTTCAAGATATGCTCTCTTTTGGCCGATCAATATGGAAATTAGTAATTTTTAGTCAATTAGCTCCTTTTCGTTTATCCAAATCCGACCACGTTTTTGTTTATTCTCTTGCTCTTATTGACCAATATTAAACTTCAGTAAACACAATTTTTAGGGAAAAAATATAAGTCACTAGATCGCTCAGAACCTCAAATATTACGAACAGTTCGAATTTTTATATTTCGATAATGGATCGAGATAAAACGAGAAGCAAGCATTTCATAATTTTCTCCATTTTCTGAACGAATTTTGAAATTTTCTTTCGTGAAAAATCAAAATTTTATTCTCCTTGCTTTTGAATTTTTTAAAATTAATAAATTAATAACTAAACATTCCGTGTGTCTAAGAATAATCGTTCCATAAAAATTAATACCAAAAGTGGATTCTTGGGGAGTGAAAAAGGGAGGGAAGAGAAAGAACGAGGGGCAGAGGTGCCAGTTTTGCCGACCGGGTAATTAGCGTCAAAAATTCGAGCCCCACCACAGCGATGCGACGCGGGAGCCGCATGAAATATCCCCGCCTCGGAAGGTAATTAGTGACACGTGCTCGCGAGACACGCAAGTAGGAACAATTACTAACGAATCGGCAAACCGGCAGCTGGGACGAATATTTGGTCGGTTGCTCCGCGGAAAAATGATCGAAAACACGTGGAGGTAATATCAGGCGCAATCTGTTAGCCGATGGTCTCTCAATTTGCATTCGCAACTTATTTGCAACTTATTTTAGGTGTGGACTCTTTTCTCTGAATAACTATTTCGAATTGAATCATAAAATGAATCATAAATTGAATAAACAAATTGTTGCCACTGAGTGGCTTTAACGTATAAATAGTTTCAACTCGATTCCATTGTTGCGTAACAAATGCAAAGAGTTTTGCAGTATTTTTTTTCCCCCTTTACGAAAAATATCTTTGAAAGAATCCTTTTTCGTGTAATATCTTTATTATTAGAATGTATCGTTGAATAATAAATTGATTTTCGTGTAAATAAAAAATAATATTCGAGTGTAAATATCCATGAAAAACGAGACATTTTTTCCATTCACCTTCTTTCCAAGATGATTCTCCAATAAATACACTCGCGAAAATACTCGAAATCTCGCAATAAAGATATGCAAACGAACGAAGAAGAAAAATTATTATATATAAGCTTTCGGTATTATCCTCTCCGCTGTTTCGCCATTTTCTTTTTTTTTTTATCGCTCCAAGCCTCCTCGACAGTCGATTGGTTACGAATAATGGTCAGAAGGAGAGAGAGGGCGCCACGTCCTCGAGTTATTTCAGGCCGCGTAAAGTGGGCTCGTTCCTTCGAATCACGCCACCCGTTAGATGGAAGGAAGCCAGAAGGAGAGGATAACTCGTGTGAAATGGCACGTTCGACGCGTTGGCCATTTCGCGTGGTCGATAAATCCGACGTCGATTGAAATATTGCCTTCTTCGATTATCCCTCGCAGCACTGATTTCAGTTCACTCAGATTCTCCTCTCTCTCTCTCTCTCTTTCGTACATCCCTTTTCCACGATGCCTGATTCCTGGTTCACTTAAATCTTTCCGCTTCTTTTGCCTGCCCACGTACACAAAGGGAACAAGAAGGGAAAATAAATTCTGGGCAAAGTGAAAACCAAGGATACGAAGCTCGAATTCTTCAAGTGGATCCCATTGATTCTATTGATTTCAGAATTATATACGTCAGGAGTTGTATTTTTCGTAAAGCAAATTTTGAAAGTTTTTTTTTTTTTTTTGGAAAAATTGAAGGGACGAATCTGTGTACTTTTGAATTCCGTTTAAATATAAAGTTAGTGATTATATGAAAATAATCGAATAAAATGGAATAAAATGGAAAGATTTTATTTCAATTTAGAGAAGAGCAAATTTAAAATTTAAAACTCCAAAATCAAAGCATCGACATCTTTATCTTTACTTTATATAAAGTATATCTATTATAACATATAAGAAAAGCGAGACTGCAACGAAGCCATAATTTTTATCCAACCATTGTCCTCTCGCAAACAAAAACTTAAATCAACGTTTCATTTATTTTTCATTCAATCTGCAGTTTTATTCAGATTTGCAAATCTTACTTTAGCGTCCATTAATACACATCCCCTGCAAAATGAAAGACACCTTTTCTCCCTCTACAAACCAATACAAATTTGTATCCAAATTTTACAAGATCAATTCACATTTTCTCCCTGCTTAAAACAACATTTTTTTCTTCCTTCTTCGAGGAGGAAAGAAATTTCGAATAAAAGAATATTCCAAAGACAGTAATCCCTTTCCAAGACTTGCATCGATCGTTCGAACACAACGTAACCAATCCCCGACAAACAATATCCCCTTCCCCCAATTCACCCCGAAACCACCCCCCGGCAAAACCAACCCAATAGCTCAATCCTATCCCCACAGTGGCCGAACGCAGCGTACAGGAGGAGTAGGAAAAAAAAAAAGAGAGAGAGAAATCCGGGGAGAGGAAGGAAAAAAAGAAGAAGAGAAAGAAGAAAGAAAGAAAGAAAGAAAGAAAGAAAGAAAGAAAGGCGGATACCTCTGTCTGGCGGATTGGGTTGTTGCGCGTAAGGGGTTGCCTAGGGGCGTTATAACGTTCCATAGGAGGCGATGGAGAGGTAAAAGGGCCGAGAAGAAGGAGAAGAGGCCGAGAATGAGAAGGCAAGAGGGTGGAAGAGGGTCTGGATCGGCGCGAAGGGGTGGCTGTGCTTCGGCAAGTTGGCGAGGCATTGAAATTGCAAATGCGCATTATGGATATTTCCCTATAGAGGGTCGAATACTCTCTCTCCCTCTCCCTCTCTCTCTCTCTAGTTTCTCGTTCTTCGTTCTCCATTTCGCGCGCGCACGCACATTCGCACACCCCTTTCACCCCTCCTGCTCCTTTGCCTCTCCCCACGGCGCTGCACACACGCGTTACTCCATTCCTTTTTCGCTCTTTATCTTCCTCGTCCCACCGCCTCTTTCCCCCCTCCCTCTTCTGTCCCTTTCATCTCGCCTCCCCCTCCTAGCAAATACTCGATGCACGCGTATCTCTTAGCTAACCTGCTCGCTTCATTCACGGTTTTCTGCCGTGAAAGCGAATACTTTTTTCTTGTTTCTTCTTTTTCGTTATTGATGGACGAGAGAGAGAGAGAGAGAGAGGTGGTCGAAATGTTTCGAAATTTCTTTTATCATCGCACGTACTTTTTCATCCTTATTTCTCACGCACTAATTATAATTTGTTGGGTAATTTGTAATGAGAAAGATCAATTCTGGTGATCTTCTTGTACATCTTTTCCGAAAATTGAATTTTTGAATTGAATATTTCTCACGCAATATATAATATAATGATATTATAATATTATAATAATTATAATTTGTAATGAGAAAGATCAGTTCTGATGTGATCTATTGTACATCTTTTCCGAAAGTTGAGTTTCCAAAAAACGATATAAATAATCATGGAGCGGTGAGAAATTAAATAGATAAAAAGATCAGAATACGTCTCGAAATGGAAAGATTTCTCGTTTCGAAGGATGGGTAAAGAATAAATCGAACAAGTAATAATTCGAATCCATCACCGAGGCTTCTCCTCTTCGATGGGCCATCAAAGCGCCACCTTTGGAACGCCTTCTCCCCACTTTTCTCCCCGTATCATCCTTTTTGACGCGTGTCTGCGTCACTGGTGCGCAAGGTTTCTCGGAAATTCTCTCTGATCCCCGTAACCGGCGGGGCTTACGTATTCTCACGATTTTTCCGCTATTCTTTCTTGATTTTTCAATATTTCAAACACGGACGGAATACGAAAACAGCGCGAAAGAGAGGGAGGGGATGTTGCGTTAAAGAAGAGATAACCGAGCCGACGTTTTCATCGTGTTTTCACCTTTTGCGAATGCTCCAGTTGGTCGATGACGGAAGATCGACTAAGATTTTTCTCCCTTTTCCTCCATTTTCCTCCATTTTTTTTTTTTTTTTTTTTATAGAAGTGATGGATAATCGAAATGTACGTTTGAAAATTGTCTCAAAAATGTTTTATAATTTCGTTGTTGATCGAGTTTCAATGATTTTTAACGTTATGGTAAATTAGATTAGACAAATATTTAAAAATTAAAAATAAGTGGAAGTTATATAAATTATTAAAGAAATGTAGTAAATAGATAAATATATAAATGTTATACATAAACGTATTATTGTTTTAATGATTATGTGGCGCTAGTGTCGCTTCACGTATTAAGTTCAAACATATAAAATAACTTTTATCAGTTATACCATATCTATAATATTTTTCTAACAAATCGCTATCCTATTTTCCATTGCAAAACTTCTTGAATTTGCTTGGAAAAAACACAAATCGTGTAAATTAAAAGCTAATTTTCTAAAATTCTTGATTTCTTTAAAAAACAGAATATCATAATATTTGTCATAAACAAATTAAAACATTTCTCACATATATTATTATACGTTATATTACATTAATATTTACCACAATAAATCAATTAATCATCTTAAACCCGAATAGAGATAACTTGTAAGTAAAATTAATTTGAGAACCACTGCGAGTGCGTCGTAACTCGTCCGGGGGATTCCAGAGACCTATAAAGATCGAGAGGCGGACGAATAGGTAAGTGAATCTACCACGTCGGTTCGATTGCCTTGGGCCATTCTCTCCGCCTATGTCAGTTGCTAGGAAGATTCACTCCACGCGGTCGTGGATCGTGTACAACTCGATTATCGAAAACAGAATGACCGTCCAAGTTTGATCGAGACTCAAGACGAGCGATTTTTAATTGTTAAAATGTTTCTTTACACTTTTCTTATTAGAGAATGAAGAGAAGACATTTGTGACAGAGCTAATTAAATAGATTATAGAATTGTAATTAAAATTTATTCTATTCGGTTAAATTTCAGTTAAAATTCGATCGAAGAAATTGGAATTGAAATAGAATATCAATATTTATCGTCCGTGTGCTTTGTAAGCGCAAATATTAATTTTGCTAATCGAGGACAATTTGTGACTGTCGATTGGATTATAGATTTTTTCCCCTTCTTTTTTTCAAAGAGAATGAAAAGGTAAATTTTCTAATCGTTCATCTTGAAACTTTTATTCCATTTGGAGAGGTACGCCATCAGATTTACTTAGTTATGGCTCCACAAACAATGTCGGCTTAAGATATGGACTGGCTGTTCCAATAAGCGTTCAATTTTCAGATTTTCAACTTTATCGAGGGTAATAATTTTTCGACTCGTTTCTCCTCCTTCCTTCCTTCGTTTTTTCGTCCCTTTTAGGTTAGTTGGGGTACCAACAACAATCGTAAAAAAATCTAAAAATTGAAAAGTAAATCGAAACCAATTGGATTGATCAATGCATATCAGTCGATTCTTTCGTAAATTTTGTGACAATGTATATCGTCTATATAAAAGTGTGATGCAAAAATAAAGTGGCAATGCAAAGTATCCTCTTTCTTCCTTTATCCAAATCTTTTTTTTCCTTTATCGATTTTTCTTCAAACATCGTAAAATTGTTTCAAAACATTAGATTGAAATTTGAAATATTAAACCTTGAAACGGTTATTTATGATTTGGATTGCCAATATGAGGATTAATCTCCTGTCAGAGTTTCCAACTTCGGCCCACTTTTCAACTCTGACCACCACAAATTCATAACTCTCTAACTGCACATGATTCTACTGACCCATTTTACAAGATTCGTCACCTAGTTTATCAATTTCTCGATAATTTTCACTTTGTCACAATGTGGCTAACTTCAATATGCTTTGGACCAAAAAGACCGGGAGCCATCTATACACGTTCAATTTTCAGACCTAAATTCGAAACAAGAGTCGCCAAAGCGATTTCACACAAGTATAATAACAGGTGCGGTATATATACCGATGAGAAAATATTATAAAAAACTTCTTCAACTGTTAAAATTTCCAATTTAAAAATCGATCACTTTCCTTAAAAGATACGATTTTGATACTAACCTATATTTTCGAACTACAATTTCAATGTATCACAATGTCTAGAAATGTTTGAGGTTATATTCGTCGTTTCTTCGAATAAATGAAAAAAAAAAAAAAAACTTACAATTGGACGTTTCTGTGAATGTTTATCCAATTCGTTACGAGATATAAGAACTGAATTACCAAGATAATTGAGTTTCAGTCGAAAATCAAAATTATCGAATTGCCTTGTTTCGACGTTTAATGTCTCTTATGTCAACTTCTTCATTCAATCTTTAATTTCTTTACTTTATTATATTCCGCACACTTGTGAAGAGAATATTCATATTTTAATCTTACATTGTGCTCTGCGGCCAATCCTCTATACAGATACTCTAAAAATAATAATAATCGTATCATAAATCGCCCATTAAGTATCCCAGGACAAAACGTCTCACTTCGTTGGCTCTCTTTCTTTATCTTACCTTCTTTCGTATCTCGATTAACCCGAATGTTTTTCCATTTCCGATAATAATCGCTTTTCGTGAAATTAGACGGCGCCACGGGTGAAATATTAATTCGAAGCGTGTTTCAACGACGCCAATTTCCCCTGGTAATTACCCGGCCTAGGAAAAACGCGCTAATTAACGGAGGCCAATGAGCACGAAAACACGGAAGGAGGAATTTTATTTCTTCTCGCTTTCGGCCACGAACGGTCGCGCACTCCCCCCTCCACTCGGGCGTACGCGCACGAGAGGGCGTCACTTTCACGCTCGACGACGAGCGCGACGCCTCGTGACGAGCCTGCCGCTGTTTACGAAATAAATAAATATGCCCTAGCGAGAGAGAGAGAGAGAGGGAGAGATATGACTCGTAGGCTGATGAATATTTGTCATTTCTTTTCCTTCTTTTTATACGATATTATGTTTGTTCGGTTGCAGTTATCTTTATCTAATTATCAATAATTTGAATTAAATGAATTTTTGAGGTAGAGATATGTCTATAGAAAGTGAACAGAAGAATTTTCAAAGGAGGGATTTGTAAACTGATTATGAAATAAATAAATATACGATGAATGGAAAATTGTCAAGATATAATTTTTGATGTTTTAAGAATAGAATTATGATAGTTAATTAAGAAAGTTGACTTTCAACAAAGAAAAGAATTTATAACGTTCATCAGAGAACAGAGAATCGTTAAAGCATAGATTAATGAACATCTTATCTTATTCTTTTGTACATCGCCATTTTTTTTTTTTTTTTTATAGTACGAATATGAATCCTCCTCGAGAAGAGAAGAATTTTCCTTTAAGCATAATCTCTGAATTGCTTGCGATTCATCAAGTAATATCCTCAACTCTCTCCACTATTTTTACTTCAGCCTCTACGACCATTTAATGATATCCCGATATACGAACACCTTTCCGTTTCACACTCGAGAATCGATCCTCCACAGGTGTTGCACGTATTTCTCAACGAGAAGCAGCAACAACAGTGACACTCGAATCGAAGAACCGAAGAAGCAATCTAGCAATCCACGAGAGAGGAAGAATTAAGTCGGTACAAACGACGAGGGTGCTCTAGGTGTAACCATGTACCCTGTGTATCTGAAGAACGTTTTAATAAGCCACGTAGCCGAGGGGAAGAGAAAGTGGAGGAGTTCGCGAGGGGTGAAAAGGGTTAGGGTAGACGAGAAAACGGAGTAGGAGGGAAGAAGAATCACGAGTGCATCTATATGGAGAGAGGGATAGTAAATACTTGAAAGTGTTTGAAAAGAAATTTCCCTCAATTCGATATTTCGTAAAATTCAAATCGAAAGGCGGGTTGTATCGAACAATTGGAATTGTTTGACCACGTTCTATGCCCTGGAATTCCAAAGGGCGGCAATGGTAGGCTGCATCTGACGAGTTGTAATTCGGCACGCCAAGTATTTCAGTTTTGCAAAACAGTGCAGAACAGAACAGTGGACTCTTCGATTTTTACGTGTTTGCCCTTCACTTTCGATTATTCGAATTAAATTTCTTTCGAAAGATTTTTCAATTCTCATCAAATCTTTTTTCAAACTGGAGAACTGTTATATAATAGAGATTGTGTAAGAAACAATTAGAAATTAAATATGACTAATGAAAAAATTTTTCGATTTTTGCTCAATTGTACGTGTTTGCCTTCACTTTCGATTATTCGAATTAAATTTCTTTCGAAAGATTTTTCAATTCTCATCATCAAATCTTTTTTCAAACTGGAGAATTGTTACGTAACAGAGATTGTGTAAGAAATAATTAGAAATTAAATATAATTAATGAGGATCGGTTCTAACATCACGGCGATACTAGCGCCACGTGACCCTTAACTACTAATATCCAATATTCTTATATATTCTTATATATTCATTCATCCAATATAATGGAATATTAAATATAAATGAATTTTACACGTATAACCAACGTATTACACTACAATGAAAATTATTTTTCGACGATCATTTTCGATTCAATATAAAAAATAGAAACTGTAATGCAAAAGAAATGTAAGAGTAAAATTTTAAGGAATGCTTCTCGGTTCCGTCTCGATTCATCATTTCCACATATTTTCTCATAAGGAAGGAAAACGACGAGGAAAAAGAGCCTCGTTCGTTCGAAGCAGGATCATTAGCGAGATAATCGTCGGTCCAGTAACTCCACTCGGGGATATCGTTGTTTTAGGTGGAGGGATCGCGATCGAAAGCGAAGCATCGTTTATCTAGAGGTTGGCCTGGGTACTCGACGCTGCTCTCGACAGTGATCTGTCGGTTAATACGTCAGTACGATCTATGTAAATGGAAAGCGTCCGGTTGGCGAGCGGCGGCCATTACGCAGGCATCGACCGCGGCTAAATCGCTTCGAAAATATTCAAGTCGTCGCGCCACGCAGCGCGCACTATTGCCTTTCATCGGAAATCTGGCCGAAATTCAATTTTCGAAGTAACTGGATAACATTCCGGCAAAGCAAATCGTCTTTTGAAATTTTCTGGAACATTATAACCTCAAAATTTCCTTTACGTTATTATTTTTCTTTCTATCGTAAGAAACGTACAATCCGATTTCGTTAAAATGTACAATTTTGTGAAATTTGCCAATTGATAATATTAAAATGAATAATTATTTATATACAGTGTACGATATACGTAATGACTATTTATAGCCTTATTCAATTTTTGCGTTAATAATATTTTTCAAATTATTAATAATGTGTTCAACTCTCCACGACGAAAACTTTGTTTTCCAAAATTTCTTTCGAATTCACAAAAAGAAACCACTAAAAATCCTCCAAATAGAAATTGATGATTTTCTATCATCTGTTTGACAGAAGGCGTCACGACAAACTTATTCGAGTCTCTAACAGCGAGTGCTAGATTAATTAATCCGGCCCATAGCGTTCCACTATCTCGATCGATATTCCCCTCCTCCCCCCCCTTCTCACTGTTTATTTTTCCCTCGTTCTCGCGAGGTCACGAAAAGGGTTGTTTCCGCGTTGTTCACCGTGGCACGAAGGGCGTCTCTATCCTCCCCTCCTCTTCCACCCCTCCCCCCAATTAGTCGTTCGGCTATAATTCGCGTTAATCCGCGAGTCGCGCGGAAATCTCCGCATTTAAATCACGCCGCGATCAGCCAATTAGTCGTGCTCGGTTGTAGCCGTCGCTCGATTATCAATTACCGTGACCATTCTAACGACCGACAGGGGAGAGGCGGCTTAAGCTCTCTAATTCAATTTTCCGCGAATCGTCGGGGATGCGTGGAACGCTGCGGTGTCACCGAACCGCGCGAAAACTCGCGAGCTTATTATCGGCTCGATCGTGGCAGACCGAGCGTTTGCTGGGTTAGGTTAGGTTAGGTTAGGTTAGGAAAGGGTTTCGAGAGTTTGAAGAATGGATATAATCATTTATTATTATTGGGCGAAAGACAAAAGTGGCGAGGTTAAGTTCTTGTGAGTTCGGTGTTTAAAAACCTAACCTAACCTAACTCTTAACTTTCTTTTTGTAATACAAGGGGAGCAAGAGTAGCGAGATTCGTAACTCTCGAGAATCTAATTTAATTATAACCTAACTCTGGTTATATCAAATCTCTCGAGTTTTGTTCTCTCGAGTGGATTTGTGTAATTGTAATATAATAAGGATATATATTACTATTTGATCGAAATTTTAATACTTCATTTTTTGATCCAATAGGAGGAGGTGATCCAATTTTATATCAACACTTATTTTGATTTTTTTGGACATCCAGAAGTTTATATTTTAATTCTTCCAGGATTTGGATTAATTTCTCAGATTGTAATAAATGAAAGAGGAATAAAAGAAATTTTTTTTTGGAAATTTAGGAATAATTTATGCAATATTAGGAATTGGATTTTTAGGATTTATTGCATGAGCACATCGTATATTTACTGTTGGATTAGATGCTGATACACGAGCATATTTTACTTCAGCAACAATAATTATTGCTGTACCAACAGGAATTAAAGTATTTAGATGATTAGCTATATATCGTGGAGCAAAATTAAGATTAAATATTTCTGTTTTATGATCTTTAGGATAAGTTTTTCTACTTTGTTTGAGAACCTAACCTAACCTAATCTCCGCTTGAATTTTATTCTCTTACATCAATCTCACGCTGTGTAGCGTGATTGAAATTGATCCAATTCGATCTGACCTCTGCTCCAGCAAGAAATATTTCCCATAAAAGCGTTAACATTTTATTTCTACGTCACTCGTCTTATGTGTTCCGAAAGAGCGCCACAATATTCTTCGTTTATCCAGAGGGCGCGCGAGGGCAGCTCGTAAAGAAAGGCCGACGAGGTAACTCCGCTCTTCTCACGGGCCAAGGATTTCCGTAATTTCGTTCGGTTCCCCTAATTCCGCAGGAAATTGGCTGGCGTAGAGCTAGGGTGGAAAAATTTGGCGCTCTTGGATCTTGCCGATCTTTACGATCGCGGGACGATAAAAGAGCGGAAGGGAAATTATCCGTGAGTGGGACCGATTTTCCAAGGGGCGATCACCAGGGACGATTAGACGTGGAGTTTCGGCCGTTAGAACGATGTGACGCCAAGTTATCGCAATTCGCGAACGAACCTAATTATGGCGCGGATCGGTTCGACCTGATTTTCGTTGCATATGATTCCATGGATTCCTAACCTATAATGTAGCAATTGATTACAGCACACAATTACTTTTATGTATTTTAGAATTTATTTATAGTTCATTATTAAAAGAATTACAGGTTTTGTTAATTTTTCGAATAAATTCAAAAGAATGTATGTATATATATCCTCAAAAAAAAATTATATTTAAGAAGATTGTTATATGATTTTGATTTCTATTGGTAGCACTGTGTACGATTCCATGGATTCCTAACCTATAATTGATTACAGTATACAGTTACTTTTATGTATTTTAGAATTTATTTATAGTTCATTATTAAAATAATTATAGGTTTTGTTAATTTTTCGAAATTCAAAAAGAGTGTATATATATCCACAAAAAGAAATTATATTTAAGAAGATTGTTATATGATTCCATCGGTACGATTCCATGGATTCCTAACCTCTAATTGGTTACAGCACACAGTTACTTTTATGTATTTTAGAATTTATTTATCGTTTTTTCGTTTTTCGAGTAAATTCAAAAAAGTATATACATGTTTTTGAAAAAGGAAATTATATTTAAGAAAATTGTTATATGATTCTGATTTCCGTTAGTAGCACTGCGTACGATTCCTAACCTATAATTGGTTACAGTACATAGTTACTTTTATGTATTTTAGAATTTATTTATTTTCGTTATTAAAAGAATTATAGATTTATTAATTTTTCGAATAAATTCAAAAAAGTGTATGTATATATATCCACAAAAAGAAATTATATTTAAGAAAATTGTTATATGATTTTGATTTCCATTGGTAACACTACTACCAGCGTACAATTCCATGAATTCTTAACTATAATTGCTTACAATACACAGTTACTTTTATTTATTTTAGAATTTATTTATCGTTCGTTATTAAAAGAATAATAGATTTGTTAATTTTTCGAATAAATTCAAGAAAGTATATACATATATATATATTCGTAAAAAGAAATTATATTTCATAAGATTGTTATATGATTTTGATTTCTATTGGCAGCATTGCGTACAATTCCTAACCTATAATTAAGCAATTGGTTACAGCATAGTTATTTTTATATATTTTAGTTATATATTTTAATTTATTTATCGTTCGTTTTTCGAGTAAATTCGAAAAAGTATATACATATTTCCGCAAAAAGAAATTATATTTAAAAAGATTGTTATATGATTCTATTGATAAAGAAATAACGACAGATAAAAATTTTGGTTAGAATTTGCGATTTGAAATTAAAGAATTTTCAGTATTATATATTAATATAATATTATAAATTTATTATGAAAGAATATCGAAAGAAATATATTTTAAAATAATACAATTTAAAATAATTCAGGATTTTGATTAAACTTTTAAATTTTAATCAGAGAAACTATTGAAAAAATATTAAACATTAAGTTTCCCTGTAAATACGTCAATCAACAATTCTACGCAACATTTTCAAATACTCGTGACAAGCAAGAATCTATCTACCTATCTATCTACTGTAAAACGAATAGCCTTGAGTAAAGTTGGAAAACATTGGCGTAGCCTTCCTCATGCGTCCAACGATCGAGGATAAAAATTTTGAATGACGGAAAACGATTCGTTCGGGCTCACCCCTACAAAGGTGAACCGGTCGTTCAGCAGAATGGACACGTTGACGAGATTCTGCCGCTTATTGCGCCGTTTCACAGATGTTGAATGGCTTTTGCCAGCGTTCGAGATGCGCGATCATGACTGATGAACGCCTCTACAACTTGAACTCGGCGAAGGATAACTTTTGACGGGGAAATTTTGATGGAATTTCGGTGGAGAAATTCGACTCAACGGAACTTGCGAACGGACAATTAAAAATTAACTTGAGAATTTTACTTGCATTTAACGAAAAATTTCCATTCAACTTATAATGTTTTCAATCATCTAATTATTTCTGAACAAGTTGATAAAACTTTTATCTCAAATGAAAACGAAACATAACTTAACAAGAGATATATTTTATATGATTTTCAACATTTTTGACATTGGGACAAAAATAATCGACTAAAAAAATCAAAAAAGAAAAATATATATATAACCTCACTATATTTACCATTACCGTTACTTAATTAAAAATTAACTTGAGAATTTTACTTGCATTTAACGAAAAATTTCCATTCAACTTATAATGTTTTCAATCATCTAATTATTTCTGAACAAGTTGATAAAATTTTCATCTCAAATGAAAACGAAACATAACTTAACAAGAGATATATTTTATATGATTTTCAACATTTTTGACATTGGGACAAAAATAATCGACTAAAAAAATCAAAAAAGAAAAATATATATATATATATATATAGCCTCACTATATTTACCATTACCGTTACTTAATTATCCCCTTTCATCAAAAACAAAATTCCCTTTAAAACAACATATCTCCCCTCTCCAATAAACCCTGTCCAATAATAACCAAGAATAAAGTAATCGTGAAAACCAAAACTATCCACCCCCTCACCTACCTCCCTTCCCTTTCGAACAACCATTTCAAATAATACCCACCCTCGAATATAACGGCTCCCGCCACACCCCAGAAAGCCTAAAAAGCGGGCTCTCGACAGCTCTAGAAGGAAAAAAAAAAAAAAAAAAAGAGAGAAAAAGAAAGAAACAGGGCTCGCAATCCGTCACCGGTCACACCGTCTCCCCCCCGTGAAAAGGGAGGAAAGTATCGAGAAGGGGCGGCGCCACCTCTTCCGCCGTGCATCAAAGTAAATTAAACAAACACACCGCCATCGCAGCCGTCTCCGCGGCCACGAGTAATACATTTTATGGACGATTTTGCGAAACGCGAGCCCTTCCTCTCCCAGCACGCACGCGGATGCGTTAATCCCAACCCCGACGGCTAACCCTCGCGGTTGAATGCGCCCAGCTAAAAGCCACCACCACCACCATCACCAGCACCGATGCAGCCGCCATTCATCCACCGCCGCTTTCCATCCACTCCCCCACCCCTTCCTCTTCTCTTCTCTCCCCCCTCCTCCACCCTTCCGCATCTCCTAGTCCGCCCAACTATCCCGGTCCCTAAGCCCTGCGACCTCTCCAGAGCACAATAGATTCCTGTAACTACCCCTATCTACGCCCACACGAATCGAATGCCTGTTTGTGTATTCGAGTGAACGGTTATTTGCCGGACAGTGGCGCTAGTTGTCCGCAGTGGGGGCGTACCGTCGCCTTGCGGAGGATTGTATGTCCGTCACGGTGGCGGGTATTGAGATTTGGTCGAGTGATTTTTTGAGGACAGGAGAGGAGTATATATATATATATATTTTTTTTTTATTTATCGCAAATTGGTTATATAATTATAATAATAATAATATTGGTATTCATTTCGAGTATATATAATCAATTTCAGTTGGCCAAGAAACACTTACTTTTGATAAGAGAAACTTTTATAAAAAAACTTTTTATAAAATCACACACTTTTATTCTCGCATTATGGCGTCTTATGTGATATGGCGTTAAGTGATTTTTATTCGGGATCTGGAGAAATCGTTGGATCGAGTTGAAGTAATGGGTTTGAGGCAACATTTCCACGTAAGGGATCGCGTGTGTGATAGTCGCCACGCGGAAAGGAAACGGCGTGAAAAATGTGCGAAGGGGTTTTTTCACGGATGCCGTGACCAGCGTATAGGAGCATTATTTACGCCGTGCCATGGATACGAGTTAGAGAGCAAGCTCACGTATGCTTCTAGTAATTGCTACCGTCAAAATCGGTATAATTTACGACCAATCTCGATTCCTTCTTTCCAAGAGTGTAATTTATAATTTTTCAAGAACGAAGAAAACTGCGTTTGGTACGATTTATACCAGTTTGAACTTTGAGCAAGTGGATAGTTATTGAAGAGTAGCGGAAATGTTAATTTAAAGCCTGTGGCGATACTAGCGCCACGCGACCATTAACTACTTGTACTTAACACGATTATATATCTCTTTTCTTGGAAGAGGTGTTTATTCTTATTATTCGAATTATTATATTTCGTTAAATATCTATATATGTATATTTTGAAAATCAAGTAACATTTGACTAACTTTTAACTAACCAAGATTTTCAAATCAAGTTACTCGTATTCGATTGAAACAACTCGATTAATCTGAACGAGTCTTTCGACACGTTAACGATCTACCTGATTCTCCTATTCATCGTTTAATAATCAATCGTATGCATACCAATAATCTCTTCATTTTCCTCGTTCAATTTATTCCCTTGTTTGTTGCATAATGAGATGCTCGCAATTATAACCAACTTATGTTTTGAAATATTTATTCTACCCCGTAATTAAACACCATTATGCAGTTATGAATACCTACATAATAATCCTTTCAGCGTTACTACATATCTGGATGAAAACTATTTCAAATCAATAAACGAGAAAGTCTAACCATCAAAAAATAAAATACACGATACTCTTTCTCTCGACATATTTCGTTCATTAAAATTTTCGTTTTAAAAATCGATGAAACAACTAACGAGGGCTCGAAACAAGAATCTATTTGCAAACTCGGCCGTAAAATATGCCATCGTTATACTCTCTTTCTTCTCCAAGTGGTTACTCTTCAAGTTTGTTAAATTTGGTTTAACGCTGGTAAGCAAGCAAGTATCGACCAAAGAGCGGCCCACTCCACTCGGTTTCTTCCTCTACTAACACTGGCGGATAAGATGTGCTCACTGGTCTCTGAAAGAGGGTTGCGACCTGCCCTACAATTGTCCATACCATAATCGCATGAAATAGATATCTACACGTGGAGTTAGCAGCAAAAGAATTCTGAAAAAAACATTCTGAAAATATAATAAAATATTTGCAAGAAATTCTTCTTCGAGAAGAGGCAAAAAAGAAATGTAACTTTTTTAAAAAACGACGAGAAAACTGTTCAATTTCTCGTAACTCGAGAAACTATTGCATCTATTTTCGCCTCTAGAATCGATCTTTCAAATTCTTAATTGGATAGAGAACGATTTCGATTCCCACATCTACGTGATAACATGAGAGAAGTGTTCATCATCGGCCAAGCACGCGAACCTCTTCTCCTGTTGGCAGAAACTCGTTTCGGTGGCCGAGTAACGTCCGGACGACTTTAACGAATGAATTTTTCCACCTTTTCGGACCTTCGTTGTTAAATAAATTACAGGGAAATTCCCTTCCGCCATCGTTGGCCGGCGTCCAACGCCGGGTCCACGACAATACGAAATGGTGGACGAAACGTCGAAAACTGCTTTCACGAAACATTCTGCCGACATTCCGGGAAAATATATCCAGACTTTGATCGACAAAGGGACCACGAAAATCACATCTGCGCGCGACTGCCTCTGAAAAACCACTCTATCTCTCCGTATTTTCGTATTTTCGTCCGCCTTCCAATAGCCTTCCAACCGCCCTGTTGACGGTCTAACGGAAGGCACGAATTAATTTTTTCTAGAAAATAACGTAGCAAAGTTCGTTACGCTGCCAGAGTGGAATGAAACACACGGGGATAAAATTCGTTTCTTGTCATTCGTGTACAACACATTTCTGATATCATTATTTTTATCCGTGTAAATGAATTTCATAAAACAATTTCTCCAAAATGCACTTCGATACTCGAATTATGCAGACTTACTTTCCCGACACCCTGTACATTTCTAATTATATCCTCCAGTTCGGACAATGGGAACTCGTTCATAATTGTGCTCATATAAATGTAATTTCACCACGAGTAAACACGAGTAGAACTCCATTATCAAAAATCCACTGTAGAATTTTTCAAAACATTTACTTCAACCCCAATTAATATTTACAACAAAAAAAAAAATAAATAAAAATCATTGATTGGAGATCAATTTTCGGCCCACCTTCGCTCAATTCCCGACTGCGCAGCTCGATAAAACAGAGTTCAGAGTAAATCTCCGTTCGAAATCTCCGACCTACAGCCATCTACATACTTATCCCCGTTGCTGATTAAACAACTTCACCGAGCGTACACGCGCTTCATAATCGCTTTAATGATCCCCGGCCGAAGGAAGTCTGTCTGACTACTACTAGGCACCGAAAGAGAGACGGAGAGACGAGCAGACAGGCAGACGGAGAAGGAGAAGATGAATCGCGGGCGTGTTTCATCGAGACTTAGAAATCAAATATTTGCCCCGATGGATGAGGATGAGAAGGTTCGCCTCAGTTTACACGGCGAAAACTCGCGGATCCTAAATACTCAGCATTTACCGGCTCTCGTCAACGAGGAGCAGAGCGAAGAAGAAGGGGCCCGATGCGAAAGGGTTAATTTGCTGACCGTCCGTGTTTATGGAGATCGGGAAATCGCAAGCCGCGCGATTATAGCCGGGCGAATGGTGTGCGCAGGCGTAGGCAGGCCAAAATAGCGCTGAATCAGCGGCCATTATCGCTGAACATCGGCCGTTATTATTGCGAGTTACCAACTCGTCTAAGCGTTTATCATCCGTAAGGACTTACCACGCGGCCAAAACCTAATTGGCGCGCACGCCCCCGATCAGTGAGAATCAAAATGACCGAAGTCGAGGCAGAACCGAGGCCTGGGCAACCGTTCACCTGTTAGTCCGTTTCGATAGATGTGATCAATCATACGAGTTCGCGCTCGAGGAGGCGTCCCATTGATCCCCAGGAATCCATCCCTGGAAATAGGCCACCGTGAGTGAAATTAGGATTACGCCTTGTTAGCCGGTGGATGTATTAATTTCGGGCTGTTGAGGATACGGAGTGTATACAGGGTGGACCGAATAATTTGTTGCATCTACTTCAAAAGTAGTTGATCGATCGTACGTGTGCACAAGTTTGTGCACATTATAGTATTTGTTCCAATGATAGATTGGTGGATAATTTTGAATTGTTGGAGATATGTATATATAGGGTGTCCCTTAATTTATGGAAGTTGAAAAAGTTGATTGTGCACAAATGGAAACGATGGAGAGATCTTATGTGTATGTATATGTATCTTGTTCATTTGTATTGATAAGAGTATATATATATATATATAGGGTGTCCCTTAATTTATGGAAGTTGAAAAAGTTAATTGTACATAAATAAAAACGATGAAGAGAATTTATGTGTATGTATATGTATCTCGTTCATTTATTATGAATTGATATATATATAGGGTGTCCCATAAGTTATGGAATCCATTTTACATGCACACTCGAAATGGAAAAGTTCATGAAATACAAGTATGTATTTTTCGCTCTAATGTAATAATTTTGATGTAATGTAATAATGTAATAATTTTGAGCTGTTTCGAACTCGTGCGAAAATAATGGAAAGAATTTATATACATGAGTACGTCTTATTTGTTTTAACGAATAAATTGGCGGTAATTTTGATCGTATACAAGTATATTTTATTCGTTCTGAGATTAAATGTAATAATTTTGAACTGTTCGAGATATACATAAAGAGGGATACATAAGAGAGATTGATTATATACGCAGGATATTTTAAACTGATATAATATACAGGGTGTAATTTCCAACACACTTTAATTACCCACTCGAAAATAATAGGAAAAAAATCACTAAATACTCGATCCCATAAAACTCAATAGAGATATTTAACGCAAATCTTGTTCAAAGTGGTAAAAAACCGTAAAACAAATTTCCAAACGTGGATACGAAGAGCAAAGATTTGAATAGCCGCGTCAAGATTATACGTGCAGTTCTCTCCCAGGTCGAAGCACCGTTAGTTAGTTTGAACTAATTTTCGCCAAGGTTAATATTTACCGGCCGAATGGATCCTCTCCGCGTTATCTAAACCGCGGATGAAGATTCTCCAGTTGAAGGTTGAACTAACGGATCGCGTTGATGGCGAACGACGCTCTACGACCAGTTATCGACGCTATTTGAGGTGCAAGCTTACTTCCTGCAGATGCAGGCTTAATTGAGAGAATGTTTCGGCCCGAGACCAAGCCAGAATTCCAGAATCAGGATAATAATCTTAAATAGGATAGTTCACAGGACTAGAGAAATCTGTGGAAAAATTTGCAAGAGCAAATTACAAATCTCATAACAGTTCCATCTTCTCGATATTCTAATCTTCCTATCGAAGTGAAACGCGCATATCGATTCTCCATTTCCTAGGTTAATAGGATATAACAGAATGTATCCGACTTCCACAACCAGATATCTGGTTTTTCAATGTTAGTTATTTCAATATTAGGCCAGATTTTTGGTACTGATAAATGGAAAAATTGTGAACTAATTCCGGAAATTAGAGACGTCGAATAGATAGAAATGGATATTTTCTATTTTTCATTATTTTTCATAATTGATAAATTCAATTCGATTCGTCAAACGTGGTGTTTTCCACGCTATGATATAGCGACACTAGCGCCACGCGACTCTTAACTACTAGCGCTCATTGTACTTACATATTCACGCATCTTTCTTTTATTTCGTATTTTATTAATATCGATTCTCGAGACTATCTATCGTAATAACAAAAATATACAGGGTGACTCGTAATTCGTGAAGCTGAGAATATTCTATGGCTCAAAATAAAAAGTTTCGTTTTAGAGAAAATAAAATACGGATATAGCCAATTTCTAAACATTCTTTTTCCCTCTTCGTTCAAGCAATTCTAATCTCAATTTTACCACCAGTTAAGAACCTCTATACTTCATCAGAGACGTTCGAAATGGCTATCGTTAGGGCTGACGTTAACTCTCGCGATAAGGAGAGGTAGGGGGTAGCTTGTTTCACGGAAGGGGGGCCAATAACGATTCGCGAGCGCTCAGCCAGCCGCTTCGATTTTCGAAATGGCGGGAGCCGACGAAAGGGGGTATGGGAAGTACTTAAGTAATCTACGTATCGATGATGGCTCGATGTCTGCATCCAGCTGCATGAGGCCTCTGTACCCCTTCCCACTCGTGTGTATCGATTCGACATCTCTGCTTCGACCTGGTTGTACGTGTGCGTGTGTGGGTATGTGTGCATCTGTCTGTGCCATTTACGTACGTAACGTCGTAATAACTGCTGCTTTGGGCTCGCGTGCGCGATAAGAGAGATACGCATTCGCATAAAGGCACTGGATATACACACCAAGCGAAGCGTGGAACGTGGAAGTGAAACGAGTATCAGCGAGTTCGAATTTGAGTTCTGGAGGGCAATAAAATATGCGTGTATACAAGGTGATCTGGAAATCGTGTACAGAGAATTTTACGAAGCCTCGTTTTGTTATTGGTATAAGGTTTTCAAGTATTACTCTAATGTTTATTAAAATATTTGCAAACTAAAACATTAAACTCGAATAATATATAATATTTTATATCCTTAAAGAATCTATAATATTAAATTTAAATATCAAAAATTGGATGGGTTCACTTTGCATGGAAAAGATGTTAAAAAAAATTCCTTTTGCATAACAATGTACAATTTTCCATCCATTAAATTACATTTACATTTCAGTTTAAGGGACATCTGAAGTGCATCAAATTGCATTGTAAATTTTTCGTTGAAGGGTCCCGTTGGGCGAGCGTTACTTCAACACGGTATTGCCCCACCGGGTTGCCTACGCACAGGCGTTTTCAGTTCGAAATTAAATCGCTCGTGTAACTTAATATCGATCTCTCTTCACACGTTTAACAAAATGAGGTGACAACTAAACAAGCTAAGCTTCAACGAACATTTTTGCGTACTTTCGAACTTTCATGGTGGTTTCGTTTTTCGAGAAACCACCCTCGAAATACGTGTCCCACGGTATTAACACGGTGAGCGTGGTTATGAGAGAGAAAGAGGGATAGAAGGGAGAAGTAATCGTGGATGAGGTTTCACGGGATGGGTAATAGGCGGGTTTGCAATGGCGCATAATGACTGGAACGACTGGAGCGAACTGAATATCGCCACTCTATGCCGTCGTATATGTTTATGGGACAATCGATGATGTATTAACGTCAGGGACGTGGCCACAGACAGCTAACCGGATGGGCGAACCCGACGCGAATTGCACTCGAATGCTTGGCGTAGGGTGGATGATGCGCTCATCAACGTGCCAATGATCTACCTTGTTATTATCCTATTGTGAAAAATGTGTGAAAACTCGTTGGACCAAGCTTTAAAGGGGGGCAGTTTATTTCGTTGAAGAAAATGTTGCGAGGCAACATAGATCCTGAAATTTAATTAATGGAAAAATAGATTTAATTAAATATTTGGATTTTGTTCAATTCTTGGATTTGGTAAATTCGATCATTTTTTGTATGACTTTATGATATATAATTGAACGATAAAATAAACGTGGTATGATTAATTTGTGGATACTTTGAGGCATTTTAACTTTAATTACTTTTAATTTACTTTAATAATCTTGTAATTATCTTGAATTATTTCTGAGAGTGTTGAAATATCCAGAAAAAGGAAAGGAGAGGACAAAGATGTTGATAATAACATTCAATTTCAACGATGATTGAAAATTGCGATGATTATGTCGTTGGATGAACTTTGCGAAAAAGTTTCACCGCAGTTACGTGTTTCGTAACTTTCGCAAATATTTTAAAAGTTTAACCGTTTGATTAAAGGTGTACGAGGGGTGAGAAAAATTCCTCCGCAGGGAGGAACCGTTTGGAGAATCTATATAACTCATACGGTATTCTCTTTTGGGCGGAAGTTGAAGTCGAAGAGAGTCAGGAAAAGTTTCAAATTAACCTTAGACTCCTCCATATCTCTACTCTTCCCACTCGTGAGACGATCTACATAAAATGAAATCGAGAATGGGGAGGGGATAAAACCGAGTAGGAACCGATTAAAATTTTCTTCGTTCATTTCGTGCAGACTTTAATCCTCTTCATCCTCGATCGAGAGGATGAAAAAAAAAAAAAAAATCTCTTCCTCCACCGTTAATTAATTTTATTATCGATGCATAAAATGTGGGATTTACTGTTATTCCATCGGGCAAATATTTGAACGTTTCCCGAGCAGAGAGATGAAAATACCGCCCGACTCAGCTGAGGATTCTGATTGTTTGCGGACGAAGAATCAACTAAAAATCCTGTCGATACGGCAGAATCTATGTAATACCTGTACATACGTGTATCAGCGAGTTGTTGATTTATTGCCTGGAATCGTATAATTTGCGCGTCTCTAAATACAAACACACAACACAGATGCGAATTCTGCAACTCCTTTTCAAGAATACTTTGTTGTTTTGGCAGAGGATAATTTAAGTTCCGATTTTCGCCACCAGAGGGATACGCGCGTGAACGTTTTCTCGCGAGTATTCGCTCACCCACTTGACTATAATAACTTCTAATCCTATCCCCAATATTTCAATCGAGAAATACGAAATCTCAAGGGATGGTTTATATTGGCAGACATCTCCATTGACGGATAATTGTCTGCAATTCTAATATGTGCCATACTTGAAGACGAATTCTAGGGCAATCTGCAGCTAAGATATTAATCTAATATTAATGGTATTTAGGTTAGGTATATTGGTAAGTATCCTACTAATATAATATAGTTCGCTTGATGAACGATGTTTTGAGATTGGCCTGCATCGAAAGATAATTGAAAGGACAATCTTGTAGACTTAAACATAGATGCAAAACATTATTACATAATCCTCACACACACATAGCATAGAAAAACATTGCCCGATTGTTTGCAGGCAATAATATAGTTTATTTTTCAATTAGAAGACTTTTGAAATCTGTGTCTATACATCGATAGACAATTGGCCTACGAACAACCACGGATAATTAATAATTATTGGACTAGATTCAAATTAAAAAAGAAAAAAGTTTAACAAGTTTCTATCGGTATATAAAACCTTAAATTTTATTCCACTTCCTCCAAACTCAAACTTCCACCAATCCACCCTGTCAAATCCAGTGCCAGGCCACCGTTCTCCATCCCCAATGACCGAATCCCGAAATTCGTTCGATCGTAAGTGGCGAGGATCGAGCGATTAACCCCGAAACCAGCTTCGATTAAACTTTTTTAAAGCCGATCGCGTCAACCGAGATACGGTTCGCGCGGGGAGAAGAGAGAACATCGAACGGGACCCCGGGGATGGTTCCGTGCTCCGCGATACGGCTTCCTTTCCAAGATTTCCCCTCGAGCGGGCCGAGAAAGTTTCAAATTGACCCTGGCTCGGTTTCACCCCCTACGCGCCACTCGATCCGCATCAAATAAACTCTAAATAGAGAGGACTACTGTCGGAGATCGAGAAGCAAAGACGTTCTTGGTGGAAGGGAAGGAGGAGAGGGAGATGATAGAGAGTAGTGGGGAGATGGTATAACGGTTTCCGTTGCGGGCTGAATTTCTCCATTAGCCATCCCGTATCTGTGCGGTCTCCTCCTCCTCCTCCTCCTCTCCTCTCCTCTCCCGCGTGCACGTCTGCGTGCATTCACAGGGTACAGAGGCGGGCGTTCACGTACTCGACGAGCGTGCACGCGGCCTCAGACACCCGCAAAGATGAACGGGGACACAAATCACCGGCACGGAGAGGGATAACATCGGTAGGAGGTTTCTCTCTCCCCCAGACACGTGCGTAATTGAATCGGTCATATTTCGAGATGGAGATTCAGTGCGTGCCTTGTACGTGATGTACGTGCAACCGCGTTATAATATATATATATATGTATATCTCGAGATTAAGATAGTATTTTTTCTGCCAGAAGATGAATATAAATGGTTCGATCGATCTTTGATTCGTTTGAAACGACGATTGAATTGACGAAATTTGAAGTGATGGAAAAATTTCGGTTCGATAATATTTTTCTATTGGCTAATATTAGGATATGAATAAATTTGGCTAATATTAGATATGAATAAATTATCGATAATATTCTATGAATATAATGTGGAATAAATTTTGTTCGTTTAAAAACTAATTTTCGTGGGAATCGAATTTGAAAATTCATTGAATATTTATGTATTCAATCCCAATTTTCGGGAAAATGAGCACGCGGGCGAGTAAATTTTATTCCACGCTTTTCATTCATTTTCACGCGTAGAATAATTTCCATTATTCGTTTAAAAATTAATTAATTTCATTTACACTCGAAAAATCTTCAAATTTGATTTGCCCAAAAATTCAAAAATTTCGTTCTTTCGTTCGAGAAAATTATTTTAATTCATTTACACCATCAAACTTCTGACGAAAGAAAAAAAAGAAAGAATCATTTTCGAAAATACTTTCTCTCCAAAAATATAAGTAGAGGTGATTTTTTGGCATTGTTCCTCGAATTATTCGCTAATTTTTGCGGGAAAAATGTGACGATTATACACGATCGTTAAAGCTCCTGGAAAATCTCTCGATACCTCCACGTTCAGTTCTACACGCGAAAACGCTTGAGCCAGCTCCGTATCGTTTATTTTACAAACACCGGCCACGCGAGGGGGTCGATATTTCTGTGGATGTTGCCACGTAGCAATTATTTAGTTCCACGAATATCCGTCTATTCCCCGCCAAACTATAGATAATCGAACGAATTTGTTATTCAATTTATTCAATTTCGTGATTTTATGCAAATTTAATAACGTATCCGGTAATTAATATTAATTTGTAAATTGATTTTTCTCAATGTTTCTAAATTTAGAAAGTTAAGTATTTATTTATATCTTTATTAAAGTTAGAAAGTTAAGTATTTATTTATATCTTTCTCCATTTAATTTATACGATATTGCATCACGTTTATAAAATTAAGATAAGTTTGTAAATCAATTTAAATCGAATAATTTATTTACTTAGAGATAAATTAAATTAATTTAATTGTAATTAATTGTAATTGTTTAAATTTACGTAGTGAATTGTTTATTCCTAATATATATATATATATATATATATATATATTCATTGCTTGGATTCGAGTAAATTTGTATCAAGATTATTAAAACACGATATTTCCTTATACGACTGGTTAATTAACTTAATGCTCGATATCATATGGCAATTACAACGTTTATTTATCCGTGTACCGAAATGAATCGTTAAGAGTCTGGTGAATTATAAACGGAAGTGTGAATAGTAATTAATTTATCACTACTTGTATAGGGAGCTGAAATAAATAACACGGTTATGTATATGTTTATGTAGCCGCGAGCCAATAAACATTGCCGCGAAACATTCATAACCGTGGCAGAATCGTATAAAGAAACTTTGTAATCAGAATTCACCGACCTATTTAAACTTAACCCGAAAAAAAATAAAAAAATAAAAAAAACAGATAAATCCTAACACGAAAAAATTTCTCAAAAAAAAAAAAAAAAAGAAAAATCACTAGCGATCCTTTCTTAGCTTTCTTTTCGACAATCACTATATATAAATAACGTATCAAAAAATAAAAAGAATAAAAAAAAAACGTTAATCACAAATCTCACACACACACATACACACACACACGATTCCAAGAGGCGATAATTTCAAGAAAGAGGCCACTCGTAATCTCTCGCCAAGTCTGTGCAGGGATCTCGAAATATCGAAGAAATTCGCACGAAGGGCGCGAGGGAACCGGGCATTTTTTTTAAAGGTTCGCGTGACCAGGTTGGTCGATGGGGAGGGGGTGAGGTGGCGTCGAAGCAGCGACGGGGAGGAAGACGTGTAGCAAGGATGGTTGGAAGGTAGAAGAAAGGAGAAGGCGATCGTTTGAAAAGGGACGGAGACAGAGATCGAGAGAGAAAGAGGAGCGGTTGGCTCTAGGGCAGGGAGCGAGAGAGAGAGAGAGAGAGAGAGCGTGCAGGGGAAGGCTCGCGGATCGATTCAGCCGCTCGAGTCGAGTTGAGACTATGCTTCGGCGGGCCGTACTACTCCTCTGTGTACCCTCCTCTCTCTCTACGTATGCGCCGTATCTACTCTCCTCTGCCCGAAAGTCTGCCTCTTCGCCGCGCCTCACTCACTGTTTTCGGCTACGTTCCTGTGTGTACACGCCGAGCTACGTGCGCGATATCCATCCCCGAGACGTGTGTACACACACGTGCGGCGAAAGAGCAACGAAAGTAAGGATTATTGGGGCCAAACGGGGAAGAAATTTGGAATTTTAATCCGACCATCGGATGGTTAATCTACGTCCGTTGTGATAAGAAAGATTGGCTCGATGGAAAGATTGGATGGACATTCGACAATTGCTCGTCGAAACCTCCATCTATATAATGGAAACAATATCTTTTAATTAGTCCCTCTGACACCTATGCGAATTATTCATTATTGATAAATTGATAAATCTACTAAATTCGAATTGTAATCATAGATTTAAAAAAGTAACGTAACTTGGTAATGTAATTGTAGTACACCTATATTGTTGTAATCTTGTTTCTGAGAAATCAAATCGATTTCTAAGGATCGAAAGAATATAAATGTCATTATTCACAGGGATATTAGAATAATTCATTTCCTTACGTAAATGTCTCAAACGGTGTACACAAATAGGAGGAAGAAATATAAGGTTCATCCATAGCATCGAAAACAAAGCAGCTAGCGGGCGCTTAATTACTTTCTCCACTGGAAACGCAATTCGCCAACGCACCGTATCGCGGTTTGCGGTTAACCTGACCGCGTCATACGTGTGTACAAATCCATGAACCCGCGCCCCGAAATATGATCAGAGAGCAATGTCGCGGTCTTTCCACGTTCGACGAGAATCCTGGCCGTCGTGCAGCGTTGAAACCTCGCCCGGCATTCGACGTCGACGTCTCGAATGGTGACGAACGGCATGCACCGCGTACACACGCGGCCGCGTCTCGTGGCATGAAGGGGCCTTGCGACTCGTGTGCAATGTGGGCGCACCGCGGCGCCACCAGCGGGTACACGGTTGACAGAAGCGCTCACGGTGGCGTGAGAGATCGTGCCTCTGTTTCGCTTCTATTTGTCCTCTCGTCACGTGTCCCCGCGACGTTTCTCCGTGACTCGAGCTTTGGAGATAGCCACTGCAGTGCCAAGTCGCGTCCGTTATTCGTTTCATGGAAACGCGGTGACTCGGTGATGATGGGGAGCATGCAGGTATTTGTATGTAAGATAGTGTCTCGATATGTATCTATTTTGGTATCGTTGATTGCATTGCGATCCTTGGATGGTGTACAATGTTGTTTGGACGAGATGACGAGAGTTTTTAATGTGTAAATGATACGTGTATTTATTCGTTTGATAAAAATGAATTATGTACGAATGGTGGATAGAGGTGGAAATTCGATCGAAATCAATTTACTAGATTTGCATCGCACAGATTCGATTGATTAAAAAAGTATTTATATATCGTTGAGATCATTTATTTTCGTTTAACGAAACATTTAGGTCATTAGGTGGAATTGAAATAAAGATTTTTCCACTCTTTAAATATCGTAATACGTATTTTGTTTCAATTCGTGTTGTTTTGCATAATCATTTGCATTCCGTGTTGTTAAAATTTAAAAACGTTTCCGCTGATCTAGCCACCAGCAGAAAGAGGGATAACCTCGTTGAAAGGTAGATCGTTAATAAAAATGATAAATAACAGTTGACCATAATAAAAACTCTGTGAGATAAGAGTTTCACTTTTACGAAGAATAGCGGTTCTCTCTCGTTCTAACTCATCTTGATTTAATAATTTTACTTTCATAACCTCGCAATAAACTGAGATAAAACAATATTTTCACTTTCACGAAGGAAGAATTTTTTACAAACATTTGATCGAAAACCTAACCTAAAAGCATATACACAACTTTCGTGACAGTTTTCGGATAAATACGAAGAATTTGAAATCCATCAAGGGGGAGAATGAAAAAGTCGTTGGTAAAACGGTTTTATAGGAATACAAATTGATATCAGCCACTGTTGCGATATATGGGTTTATGGTTACCGCGAAGCAGTATATATTCCGGGCGGTTACAAGAGACATTAAAACGGTGGATCGATTAAACGCGGCCAATTAAAACTTAATGGCAGCGAATTAAGCTCCATAAAAGCCGAAGGGCGAGATTTTTTACCGTCTTTCTTCCTTTTTTCCCTCTGCTCTACCGATTCTCCATCCTTGGAACAAATGTTCCACCACAACTCCATTCCTCTTTTCGTTCCATTTTTCTCCCTCTTCTTTCTCCCTCCCTCCTTTTTCTTTTTTCTCTCATAATGGAAACGGCCGCGAATTTAGATACACCGACGAATATTTCCAATTTTTCCGGTTCCGGTGTAAGATTGGGAACCATGCAGCGTATATGGTATTGCACGGATCGCCCCGTTTGAAAAGTTAAACGCAAGCAATTGGAATTCGATGGAACTCAATTAAACCCGATTAAACCCAATAGAGAGTAGAATTTTTTTTTACGATTCTTTTCTTTTTTTTTTTTTTCCTTTTTTTTTTTCCTTTTGCTTTGTCGTCTCTCTGATCTCTGATTTTCGTGACCTGATTTCGTACATGTGCAAATAACAATTTTATCGTCGATTATTATTTTTGATACTTGAACTATAAGGAAATCATTAAAAAACTATCTTATTCGAAACTGTGAAAAGATTGAATGAAATAAAAATTCTTGTGGAAAATTTATCGAAAAGTTTTAATGGAAAAATATATGAATGATAAAAGAATTAAAAGAGAATAGATAGAGAATAGATAAGTATTACCAGTTAACAGTCACGTGGTCATCATGAGATTGACATTTCATAAAAAAAATCTCATAAATAAAATCATTTACGCAAATTGCAATTTATGCGAATACGATTTAAAAAACTCTTATTTTTTAAATATCATTGTTTCGTGTCTTTTATCATTCGTATGCATTCAAAATTTTTTCGAGTTTTTGTACGAGTTTGTATTCCATCAGCTCAACGAAATGAGAGCAATACGAACAAAAGTTAATAATACTTTGCCCGGCAGCCAATTCCTTGCTAAACTCTTTAAAAACAGTACCAGTTGGGACATTGTCCCGCGGATATACTTGAAAGCGTGGCGAGATAAAGGGTACCGTTGATCCAATAGAGTCCTTATGCCGGCCAATCTGCGCGGCTACTCGCTATCTTGCAGAATCAACGAGATTATCCTTTAACGTGGCTTGGCCATCTGTGCACCGGCCTAATGGCCATTCGTCCATCCGCTTGTTCGCATCGAAACTGTCGCTACCTTTGAAATGCGATGCATTAATGGTGTACGAAAGCAGATAATGTCCTTACAGAGATAATTATTGTCCAATGTAGGCAAGTTAGTTGTTCGTGCCGTAGGCAGAAATTAATTAGCTCGTTGTGCTTCTTTGTATTTTTTCTTCATTATCACGTCTCTTTTTGTTTCCTGGATATTATGGAATTATATATTATAGGCAGAAACATTTGTTTTGTTTTTAATTCTATTTTCCGAGTCATTTCTGAAGATCAAAGTTTTTCCTCGATCAATAGTAATAGTCTTAGATGCTAATTGTAAATCATTTTTCAGAAAAATAAGATAGAATCATCGCCACTAGCGAGAAAGGCGATGAGCAATGAGACATCTAGTGACGACAAATGGAAATATCGAAAGAGAAACCGATTTCTTTCGAAGATACAGAATTTCATGGCATCTGTTCACACGATAGTTTCATGCTTTCAATTTTGAATTAGTATGGTATTGGCCAAAAATATCATACAATTTTCCCTTCATCAAATAGTAAGCAGATTTATAAAATATCCCCAAAACCTTGAAGCACAGTAGTCGCATGCTTTCAATTAGAGCACCGTATCTTTGTTTATCAGTAACCCAGTGCCTCGTAACTTGCTGTCGTCCACTCGGACGATATCCGCCCGCTGCAGTTGCGGCGCACCAGGAGCACGTCCGTCATATGCAATAACACTAAGATAACACAAGCTTTATGGTCTCACGTATCTCCTGATCGCGGCACGCAGCTCGCGGAACAGCCTCGTGATTCCTACGATAACACGACGTCATGTCCAAACGATGCTCGTATCCAAGCCACCAAATTTTTTTCCACCTAAAACCTCCCTTTCCCCTCTTACTGTTTCTGAACCGCATATAAAAATTGTCCAAAAAAAGATTGGTAGTTTTTCATAAATAATATTAATATATATATAAATAAATATTATAATAATTATCATTTTTTAATTAATAAATCAAATTTGACTAATAATGATAATCCTAAAAAATAAACTAATTCGCAAACAGAAAATATTAAAAAAATTAAAAATAATCATGAATTAATTTCATTGTCAATTAAATAAAATAAAATTGTAATTACTACAAATTCTGTAAAAATTAAGAAATTTAAAAAGTGAATATCATAATATGTAATAAATATAAAAAATATCAATTCAATCAATTTACACTTTCACTGCATAGCTATATAGTTTAAATAAAACTATATATAGTTTAAATAATTAATTTTATAAATTAAATTTATAATTATAATCATTTTAAATAAACTATTTTTTAAAAATTTATTCATTTATTTATTAATTTTTAATTTTAATAAATTAATTTTTATAACTACTTTAATTTTATCAAAAATAACTTTTTCATCAAATATATATATATAATTTCATTCATTTCAAGAATTTATTTAAATAATATTTATAATAATTCTATACTTTCATTTAATCTTATATTTATCTTTCAATTTTCTTCTTTTCAATTTTTAAAAAAATTTATATTGAATACCGAATAAATTGTTAATTATTTCGAACTGTAATAAATCTTCTCTTCCTGAGATTATGTAAATTATTTATTTATCTGTTTCCAAAAAAAAAAAAAAAAAAGAAAGAAATTCGATACAGATAAGTTTGATTGGTTAAAATTACAATAAAGTTTCAATCTTAATCCGAAAGAAACCGCAAAAACTGTATATACCTGTCTCACGATGCCACCGATTTACACTGTCCCTGTCCTTCCCGCTGCGTCTTTACCTCTCTCTTCCTCTCGCGAGCGCTCTGTCCGTCCCTCTTGCGCCGGAAACCGTAACTACACTGGAACAGAGAAACGTCATGGTGGTCGCGTGAAAAATTCCACTGCATAGCATATATAATATCGGGGCAGGTTGAAAAAAAAGAAAAGAGAAGAAAGAAAGAGAGGGAGAAGTGACGATGCGTGTCTACTTAACCGACTTAATAAACGGCAACGTGCGCAACGGTGAATGGGGCCTGAACTGGCTCTTTTCATGCCGAGTTCGGCTTTGTGCACGGGTGTCGTTTTGTCGCGGCGGCGCGGCGCTGGCATTCACCGCCGGTAACAAGCTGTAAGCAGTCGGCTAAACTAGTCCTATTGAGACACTTGAAAAGTAATCTGGCAGGGATTGACCCTGTTGCTCGCTATTCGTAACCGCTCATTGCGCTCGCTGTTCAACGATGCTTCTTCTTTTTTTTTTTTTTTTTTTTCTCCGTGGGAACGGGATCGTCCTATTTCGAACGTGAACAGGATAGGGGATATAGCAGGATATGGGGCAGGCGTCACGCGTGGATAACGAGAAGAGAATTAATTTCGTAAGTTGCAAATTCTTTGCAGCATGAATATCTTTTTATTATTTTTATAACAATAAATATAATACTCGTATGGAATATTGCTTGAAATTATCTTAATAGAAATTTTTCCAAAACGCAAAATTGGTCTCGTTTCACTTTGAAAAACGAATGAACAAAAATTTTCTAACAAAAAATTTCCACGCCAGCAATTTTCGTCCCTCGACGAGGAACGAAGAAAGGATGTATATAATCCAGGAACGAGGAGGAAGCTCACCGAGGCGAGAAGGTATACAAATCTCTATCCCTCCTCGTCGTCGTCTTTCTCGGCTGAACGAGCAGCGGATTCGCCATAGATACGTTTAACGCCTCCCCTAATGGCTCGTTACCATCAATGCCACCGCAATCCGTATCGAAGACCAACTTGGCTGCCGCGTTTCCCTCATTGTGTCCCCGACCTCTGCGCAGTCGATAAGGACGACGCTTGCACAGGAGACGTAGTCGAAAGCCTAATAGCGTGTGTGAACAATGGACGCGCGACGTCATCACTGCGACTATTGCGGAAAGTAAATTGCTGCCGGGGGAGACCAGGCAGGCGTCTTCGTCCATCCCAAGACATCGCCGATTTCCGTTCCCCTCAGCTAATCGCCCCCCTTTCCGATCATCGATGATGTTGGTGATTTTCGAGGTCAATTCGCAGGCTATTGTGCGAGGGAACTTTGACAGGTGGCAAGTAGAGATGAAATTTGTTGTTGGATAGTTGCAGAGGATTGCTCGTAACCTTACATTTCGTTAATACCACCACGTTGAAAGTTGGATACGAAAGATTTTTTTTTTTATTAGGTCTATCAAAATTTTGCAATTAACCTGATGAGCTCGACTCAAAGTCGTTTTACAAAATTACAAAAATTTTAGAAAATAATAACTACTAAACAACTACTCTCTTACTAAATAACTAAACTAATTAAACAGAGAAGAAGGATAATTTAGCAAGCTTTGTAAACAGGTTTGCGAGTTTATTTACCGAATTACAATTTTTTTCATTTAAAGGCGGCTCGATATCCGTCAAATTCAATTAGTAGCATCAAAGATTATTTATTTCTTTTGAGGGGGGGGGAGCCGTGTCACCCCTCGGCGAGTTGCCAGCGAGGCATTAAGAAGATGAGAAACCGGTCAGCTATTATGAAAACCGTTCCAACAACGAAAACAAACTGTTCCTTAGAGAAGGGGAGGGAGGCCTGATGGATGGCGGCAATAATAATCGTCGCGTGGCGAAAGGGGTGCATCCACCCCTCTCCCTTCCCAGTTTTATTATAACAGAGGACGAAACAATTTCGTAACCTGGCCCTGCTCGTTATAATCCTCTCTTTTATACTTATTTTCCCTCGTGTTCTTCTCGCCCCTCGCCCCGACACCAAGGATTACTCCACCGTCGAGGTCACCGAATTATTTTGCCTGGCAACGAGTCTGGGCGAGGGGAGGGGAGGCTCCCTCCCTTCCAGCCAATGGGAATGCTCATTTCAGCTCGCAGCTCGGTGATCACGAGTCCTTTCTCTCTCTCTCTCTCTCTCTTTTTTTAAGGGACACAACCGCGTGTTCTTAATCCGGAGGGGTGCTCGGCCAATCGACGCGGACGCCAGTTTGCAAGAATTAGCGAGCAGGGGGGAGGGAAAATAAGCGGAAATATTCGAAAGAACGGACGCGTGGAAGAAATTTCACGATTCTTTTCCCCTTCTCTCTGTTTGAACGTACGTATTCCTCCTTAAGGGAGGAAGGTCTTCGAGTATTATCTTTCGTTGTAGTCCATTTTCCATTTGTCGAAATAAGGATATCAATGAAAATTGTAAAATTGTATTTTACATTGAATGGAAAACGAAGGCAAATTTTCGATCGCATTCGTCTTATTGCTCGAAATTTCGAAATCTTATCGTTGAAAATTGCGCGAGAAAAATTTGGGATGATCTTGGAAAATTTTCAAGCGGATGCTCGTTAAACGAATTAATTGTTTCCTCTCCGTGAGAGGAGATTTTCGGAGGGCAAACGCAAACGAGGCCAGCTGTCGAGCGGTTAATTAAATTATTTCATTATTAATCGTCTATTACCGCGACCGACTGTCCAATGAAATCGTGAACCGGCCAAAAACAGATTAAGTGGTTGATTGCCACTGTATAATTAACGAACTAATTAAACGGGGGATTACAATATGCCGTTTATAGGGATTATTTCGATTCCGCGAAAACTATATTTATAAAACAGGTTCTTCGAGAAAGATTTTTTCCCATTCCCTTTAAACCCTCTCTCGAGAGCCAATTAAAACATTCTCTATCTTCTCTAATTCGAAGAAAGAAAATAGAGAATGGAATTTTTCGATAAAATTGCTATCCATCATAGACAACTTTTTGAATGAAATTTTTCAGTAAAATTGCTATCCATCATAGACAATTTCTTGGTATCTTGAATGACCAAGTATCTTCAGTATCAAGAGTTATTAATAGATATTTATTAATAAATACACAAAACTGATACACATCTTCTTTACACTGATCTTCTTTAATTGGAAGAAAAAAAATAGAGAATGGAATTTTTCAATAAAATTGCTAGCCATCATAGACAATTTCTTGGTACCTTGAATGACCAAATATCTTCAGTATCAAGAGTTATTAATAAATATACAAAACTGATACACTGACATCTATCATGTTACTAAATTATCAAAACTATATTTATAAAAAGGTTCTTCGAGATTTAAATTGTTATTCATCATAGACAATTTCTTGGTGACCAAGTGACCAAGTATCTTCACCATCAATAGTTATTAATAGATATTTATTAATAGATATACAAAACTGATACACTGACTTTTTTTACACTCATCTTCTTTAATTGGAAGAAAAAAAATAGAGAATGGAATTTTTCAGTAAAATTGCTAGTGATACACACTGACATCTATCATGTTACCAAATTATCAAAACTATATTTATAAAAAGATTCTTCGAGATTTAAATTGTTATCCATCATAGACAATTTCTTGGTGACCAAGTGACCAAGTATCTTCACTATTAAGAGTTATTAATAGATATACAAAACTGATACACTGACCTTCTTTACACTGATCTTCTTTAATTGGAAGAAAAAAAGTAGAGAATGGAATTTTTCAGTAAAATTGCTAGCCATCATAGACAATTTCTTGGTATCTTCAATGACCAAGTATCTTCACCATCAAGAGTTATTAATAGATATTTATTAATAAATACACAAAACTAATACACTGATCTTTTTTAATTCAAAGAAAGAAAATAGAGAATGGAATTTTTCAGTAAAATTGCTAGCCATCATAGACAATTTCTTGGTACCTTGAATGACCAAGTATCTTCAGTATCAAAAGTTATTAATAGATATACAAAACTGATACACTGACCTTCTTTACACTGATCTTCTTTAATTGGAAGAAAGAAAATAGAGAATTTAAAATAGAGAAAGAAAATAGAAAATGGAATTTTTCAGTAAAATTGCTAGTCATCATAGACAATTTCTTGGTACCTTGAATGACCAAGTATCTTCAGTATCAAAAGTCATTAATAGGATGTACAAAACTGATACACTGACATCTATCATGCTATCAAATTATCAAAACTATATTTATAAAAAGGTTCTTCGAGATTTAAATTGTTATCCATCATAGACAATTTCTTGGTACCTTGAATGACCAAGTATCTTCAGTATCAAGAGTTATTAATAGATGTACTGATACACTGACTTTCTTTACACTGATCTTCTTTAATTGGAAGAAAGAAAATAGAAAATGGAATTTTTCAGTAAAATTGCTAGCCATCATAGACAATTTCTTGGTACCTTGAATGACCAAGTATCAAGAGTTATTAATGTATAAAACTGATACACCGACATCTATCATGTAAATTACCAACAAGAAACCATTAATGAGACAAGAATAACCAGACGAGGAGTATCTCACAAGCAAAGAAAAAGCAGGAATATTAAAAAAAGTCGAAATCGGGGAATCAAAGCGGAAGGGTTAGATAAGTGAAAACCGAGGCGTTAATTCGATGAAAATCGAATGGCGAGCCGTCGAAGGTACTCGGGTTTTCGCGATACTTGTCGCTTATCTTCGCTCCTATCGGCCGGCAATCCATTAGCGTAGATCCCACGCGTGACCACGGACGAGATCGTGCGGTGAGGAATCGTGGCTCGATCGAAAATCGTGGTCCTAGCCGTGTATACGTGTTGGACACGTCGACTCTGTCACAGGCGGCCCTTTGCACGGATAATTTTAACATTTTCGAAATAGTTTCATATATATATGAAACTATAGGAAATGTATAAAGATCAACACTAGAGATGGATTTAGTAAAAATTTAGTAAAGTAAAAAAATTAAAAATCTCTCGTTCTTCCTTCTTTATTGTGTCTTTGGCTAGCTCTCTGCTTAAGATGGAAACAGCTAACGGATGGGCAGCGACTTGGCCATCCCTGGAAATCTGCCAGAATCGATGAATGGAAGTATTGGTTGGATAGTCATTCAGATATTGGAACGAAAAGTGAAAACACGAAGCCAGTGATCTAATCTCATGCGGTAAGTTAATAGTCCTGATTCTGATGGGTCTAATATATTCGTAGAGATACTTTTTTTTCTACTTCCTCGTCATCAGTGTCAATTTATATTTTAATACTAGATTTATGGGTCAAATTGACGGGTTTTCGATTTTATGCTTAAAAATTCTGAATATGCAAATATTCTTTAAACATTATATATTGGTTTTTAATGATATAATGCAGCAAATATATATTTCTATCTCGTTTTCTCTGGAATATTTATATTTTGTTATTTTTAGATTTTGTATATTTCTATTTTTACGAAAATCTGTCAATTTGACGGATTAATTTATATGGATAATTTATGTGAATAAGAATAAACAACACCAAACAAATGACTGTTTAGGAATAAATACAATGATCAAACAAGTTGTTTATAATTGTGATATGATAACGAATTATCCCTTCAACGCTGAATTTTGAGAAAAGAAGCGATTTTTGTAAACGAATCTGTCTTATTATTTTATAAAACAAATAGGTCCATGTGAGAGATAATTTCAATAGTGTGTTTCGTAAAAAATAAAAAAATAAATGCTATTTGATAGCTTAGCAAAAATTTATTTTCGTAAGTGAAGATTTATATATTTCTTTTACATTTATATTTTGCCTATTTAGCTAAGAGTATTATGGGCAAGTGTTCAAAAGATATGGAATCGATAAAAAAAGAATAATAAGAGGAATAAAAAGAATAACCAGCATAAATGAGGACCGATCTGGATCGGATTCTGATATAAACGAATTGTGCGAAAGCGAGGAAGAATTTGACAATATAAACGAAACTGAAGATTCTGACGATAGTGGGAATGAAAATTATCACAATACATACCATAAAAGAAAAAGAATGCATATTATTTCAGATACTGAAAGCGAAAGTGAAATAAAAGATGCTGATAACGAAGAAAATACCGTGAAAGCGGGATCTCCTTTACATGTTTTATAATTGTTTCTAGATTTGGCAGCCATCAATGCCTGGATTATTATATAAATAAAACTCGAAAGAATTTTCAATTAGCTGAAGAATTGGACAGTGACCATCACGACGAACAAAATACTTAGCTTCGATTCAGTATCTGGAGTCCAACTATATTTGCATTAAATCTAACAAGTATATATGCGGAAAGTATACATCCAAGATAGAGTTTATATATGAAAAATGCATTGAAGACAACGGTAAATAAAAATCTATAGATTTTTAAATAAATAATTTACATATAATTTATAAATAATTTATAAATAATTTTTTTTAAATAAAAAATCGCATTTTAATATACCCGTCAAAAAGACGAATTTCAATAAAAAAAAAAAAAAAAATATTTTCAATGTCCGTAAATCTAGCGTTAAGGATTTGCGAAACGAGTCGATAAACTCGTTCAAAACGATGGATGGACACCTTTCGAAAAGAAATTTTAAAAGCGCCCATTCTCCATTCTCGTTTCTCTCTCTCAAAAAAGAGAGAGAAAGAAAAGAAAAAAGTAAGTATCCTTACCATACGACATCACGAGAGAAAGGGAAACGATTTATCTCTTCCGAACGAAACGTAAACGAACCAGTCTTGAATCCTCTCGAATTCGTCACGAGTCGACCCTTTCCTTATCCTCTCCTTTTCATCCACCTCCAAGAGAAGGCATCCAATCTACTGTCCGCGCGGTATTATGCGCTTTGCCGCATTCGTCGCGACGCCTTCGTGTATGGCCATGCCTTCTTCCTCCTCCTCCTCCTCCCCCTCTTTTTCTCCGTAAACGGGGCGAAAATCCTGGCCAAGGTGGAAGGAAAACGGAAGGGAGGAAGAAGAGGGAAGGGGTGGGGGGTTATCGTGGGAGCTGATGGATGTTGGGGATCTCCTGTCGTTTAATCAGCGTTGTTCCGCGGGATTTTTCTAGAGGAGATAGAGGAGGAAGGGGCACACATTTCGAGCGAGATTTTTAGAGATTTTTGACTCGGATGATTCGAATGATTTTAGGGGAGGAACTAATCGAGAAGGATTAAGGATTGTTTAAAAATAAAAATAAAAATTGAAAATCGAAAATTTTCAGGAAAAGTGGTTTATAAATCGAAGAGATTTAAATTTATAATTTGAAACTGGAGCAAGATACATACATATTCTAATCTATATATATAATCTATATATATAAAAATTATTGATTTAANAATTTTCAAGTTTGTTTTCTATGGCTCGAGGAGAAAATCTTTCGTCTAAAATAATTGATAGAAATTTATATTGATAGAAATATTAGATTTTAATTTAAATTTTATATTATTTATATACCTATTAATGTCATTTTTAGTAAAAATTCCAATTTATATATATTATATATTATATATATTATATATTATATATATTTCATGGATGATTATTAAAAGCTCATGTAGAAGCACCTTATTATGGATCAATAATTTTAGCATCAATTGTATTAAAATTAGGAGGTTATGGAATATTATGATTAATAATAATTATAAAAATTGAATTTATCTATTTTAGAAAAATTTTAATTATAGTAAAATTTATTTGGAGTTTTAGTATTAAGATTAATATGTTTAATACAATATGATATAAAGTCAATTATTGCAATTTCATCAATTCATATAGGATTAATAATTATAAGAATATTAACTTTTTTGAAATTAAGATTAATTGGAAGATATTTAATAATAATTTCTCATGGAGATTAAGATATTCAGGATTATTTCTTTTAGTAAATATAATTTATAAGCATACTAATAGACGATTTATATTTATTATTAAAAAATTGTTCAATATGTATTACCGTTAATAATTGCGAAAATTGTTACGATATATACAGGGTGTCTCAGAAATAAACTATCAAATTTTGCTGGAAACTAAATTAAGAAAAAGAAAAGATATAAGGAAATGAAGGATTAAATTAAATTTAAAAAAAAAAAAATAATAAAATGATGATCGACCGTGTCTTCGAGCGTTCATTCCCCCTTGATAAACTTCATAGTTACGTCACGGGGGAGGTGAACACGTTTCATGAACGACCGAGGGATGGAAATATCGAGCAGGGGGAAGGAAAGGAGTGGTCAAGGCGGAGAGTTGGACAGGTTTGGTCACGCGTTTCCTGGGGCAAGGTGACGAAGTACATTTTACAAAGGTGGTGCCACTCTTCCCTCTCCCCCTCCCCCTCTCGCTTCTTATCTCTTCCACTTTTAGCCACGCGCGTTTTCGTGTTGAAAACAATTTGTTGGAACACAAAATGATCGATAGTCCACTCGAACAAGATAATTTCTATTTTCTTCTAATTGTTAGATTAATTTACAAAAATGGTATAGAAGTGTGTGATATGTAATAATTTGTATTCCGTGATCAAACAATTATTTAATTTTGATGAGTGTTCTTTTGTAAACGGATTAAGGATATTATAATTAATCGAAATAAATATTTTCTTTATCGTGGATGAAACGTTCGAATGTGAAATTGATCGAGTAAAATTTTAAACTGTATCTTACAATATTTTTTTGCAATATTGATCAATATAATATTTATTCTTTTTTTTTCCAATTAATTTTCCTCCGTCCTATTAATAATTAATTACCAAAAAAAAAAAAAAATTATATAAACAATCAATGAAGACTTCTAACAAAATATTTCGATTATATCTGTACTTTCATTCCACTCGCTCGTTTATCACCGCTAGGAAATAAATCTTCGATAAAAATATCCAATACTTGAAGTACACCGAGGGTGACACTCGAGTCGTCGGAGGAAACCTTTCCACGACGAAGGGTAGAAAAATTGTGAGCCTCGAAGGAAATACGAGTTTAATTGCTTGGAATAATATTTTCGATAACTAATTTGTTGGGATGGAAAAATAGAGAGAGAGAGAGAGAGAGAGAGAGAGAGGTGGGACGAGAAGGGAGGGGAGGAAAGATGGCGACAAGATTTCCATGAAAGGTCGGTCAAAGTTCCACGAACCCCCTCCCTTCCTCCCCTTTGATCCTTTTCTCCCATCGCTGGTACGTTTGTCTAGAAGCCATCTTTTCTTACAATTTTTTTCTCCTCTCTCTCTCTCTCTCTCTCTCTCGCCCTTTGTCAAGCAGAAAATTTTCGCTCGAATGAACGATCAATGAACGATACACCGTATCCCGCCAACTTTTTTTTTTTTTTTATAAATAACTTGTAAGCTATTGAGAAAGAATAAACAACAAGGTGGTGAATGGGAGGGAGGAGGGGGGAATCCGATTTTGCTTTCGAAGAATGAATTGGTTTTTGCGACACGAGTGAAAATACGAAAAATCGCAAAGGATTGAATTATTTTATTACGAGAATTGGGTAAAATGTTTCTTGGGTTTCTTATTTTTATTATCGATAAAATTAATATCGGAAAATTCTCCTTCTCCGAGAATTCCATGAAATCCATCGTAACTCTTGTTCATCAAATAGAATGGAATAAGTAGTAGGGTGAAAATTTATTGTGTTTATTATTTTATTCCTGATAATTGCATTACTATATATATATATATAAATCGATAATAAATGGACTTGAGAAATGAAATTAAGAAAATTCAATATAGATACAAATAATGAATTTCATTGTATCTAAAATATAAATAAAATTTAAGAATACGTCTTTATACGTTAATTTTGATAAAATAATAATAATATTAAGTACTAATTAACTGAGTATATATAATTATATAATTAAGTTTTAATTCATCATTTAAAGTCGCAACGGATTGATTAAGACAAGATAAAAGGGTTAATGAAACGTAATTAATCTTTCTTACTCTCTTTGTTTCAGGTAAGTCTTCATTTCCGTGTTCGAATTAACCACACTGGAAACGTGAGTAATATTTCAATAAGAAGCATTCATGATAAGTAGTATAGCGGATCGATTGGTCAGACTTAAGCGTTCAATTCACTTAACTACTTCCTCGATCTCATTACATTACATTACATCCATCGAAGATTACAATTTTTTTAGTGTATGCTGACAATATGCTAAAACATACTATCTCTTCCTCGTTCCTTCACAAAATTTGAAAAAGAGAAACAATTAAAATTCTTCGAATATACGCTGATTACGTGCAACTCATTCTTAACGGAAAGAAATATTTCGATTATATTAATAATTTTATGAAAAAATAAAATAAAATAGAGTGAACAAATTTAATCTAGCAAAGTTAATCATTGTAATATTATAATATCGAGCCTTTTGTACAATAAATAGAAACAAATAATAATGAGGAAACAAAAGAGCACTATAGCGTAGCGGCTATAGTACCAGCTTTCGAATCTGAGAGTCGCAGGTTCGAATCCTGAATTATTGTTTCCTCGTTTTTTCCTCGTTTTCTTACAATATACATAGTTATCATTAATGAATACGAAAAAATATCATGAAAATTAATAAAAAATATTTATCGTAAAAACCAAGGATGGTGTTTTTATATAAATATAATATTAATATCCATATGTTGACACAAGCTTTTATCAAATGTATATTAATTTTCCGATTCTTCCATAAAAGCTGACCACTTTCGAGAGTCGCCTAAGAGTGTACACAGAGAAAACGTGTTCACCCTCTCTCTCGGGTTTTACCCCGTCAATTCGTGTTCCTTCGTTGCAGCCAAGCTCGGTTTCCAACCCCTGCCTTCAAACCCCAGGGGTTAGAGTCGGCGGTTAGATGCGGCCGGCCGATTAAGACGTCGATAAATAATATTAATTGTCGGCCAACTCCTGTGCCAAAAGCACCCTCCACGGCCACCCTTCTCCCACGTCTCCAACCTCGTTCGAAGAGGGTGGGATGCGTTGCGTTTAATCAATACCCACGTAATGCCGCTGCGGATGGATGATGGCGATGCAGGAGTGTTGGAAAGACGCGGTATTGATGGAAGTGGAAAGGCGCTCTGGTGTGTGGTGTGTGGTGTGTGGTGGTTGGTTGGTGTAGTTGGTGTGGTAGGTTTGGTACCGATGCTGTTGCCGTAAGTTTATTACGTGAGCCTTTCCTCCACGCAGCCTCTCTCCGAGTTGTGTAATTAAAATTAATAATTCCGCGGCCTCGATGCAGCAAGCAGCCTTGTCAGATGACTCTATTTGCCTCGCCGCCTCTCGAATACGCCTCTCTCTCCCATCTTTCTCCTCGCCTTCTTCATAATACCGCGCCGATAGGTATCCGGAAGTGGTAGGTTCCTCGAACGCTTGTCGCAATGATGAGGAGAGGAGTATTCGTGCCTCCACGCCCCCGAAGGCTGTTTGATCCAGCAAAACATATTGCGTGTGTTTTCTACTTTGTAGAAAACTAGAGATCTTGATGGTACAAGAGATAAAAAATTCCATTTGTATAGGTTTTCTTTATTAACGTCTGACGCGTTTCCGGTAGATTTGGGGTGAATTTTTGATAAAGAGATTTTTAGAATTTGATTTCTTAAATGAGTATTCAGCATGAAAATTAAAGACAAGTTTTTTTTTTTACGAATTTCAAGGCTATCTTTGCTTCGTTTGTAATTGGAAAATGAAAGATTAAAGGAAAACTGATATATTTTTATACATTTTCTTAATTTTTGAACTTGAATGACAAATTTGCAAAATAAGTTGAAATAAATACATACGTCAGACATCATATTTGAGATTATATGAAACCTAATAAAAAAAAACTGATCGATTTGGCATAAATTAGACAAAAATTTATATAGGAAACTTTATAAGTGTTAAACGAATTAAAAATCAGCAAAATGATGACTTAGACTTCTTCTAATTTCACGTAATCTATACCATATCTGATTAAAAAAAAAAAAAGATTCTTAAAATTCAAAAAAATGTTCAATTCTATTTTTGTCACTTTAAGTCGGCATCCTCAGGATACCTATTCGCGTTTTTCGAATTGAAGGATCACCGGCGAGATGGCATGAGCACTTGAGACGAGCACTCGACCCACGCAGTCGCTCGGTACGAGCGTTCACGCACTCGAAACCACTCGCGCGAACGCTCTCATTTTTCAACCGCCGCCAGCCAGCGCGACAATGAGCGCTCTAATGCAGTAACGATTACTCCTGGGGCTCGGTTTTTAAGATGTGCGTGTCGACGCTGTCAACCGAGGAGCGCTCGAAACAACGCGGCCTCTGTAAATTCTTTCACTCGTTGCTAGGAATTCGATAAATAATCCACTGCTTTTTAAAATAATTTCACCAATTCGAAGTATAATGGCAAATGAAATTTACGTAGAGCTCTTGCGAAGAGACTTAAATAATGCTCTTTAAAATAACTTATTTATTATTGCAGTGTCTCTATAAATGGCAGCCACTGTTAAAAATAGAAATGGAATATTCTTGATCGATAAAGGAATCGAGTTTTACGATTTTCCTTTGATTTTGATTTAATTCAAAGAGAATGTAATATTTTTTATGAAAAATCAAAATTCAATAGGCGAGGAATTCTCTAACGTAATCGTCATTTAAATTGATCGATTTCAAAAGCAGAGATAAAGAATCACATCGACTCGTGGACAGAATATAGTAACGTCTGAACTTCGACAAGTAATTTACCTTTTAAATCAATTTCGACAACTCATGTAACACTCTCCTTGACAGCAAAGCAAAGGGAAACGAAATTAGCGAAATTAGAGGCTTAAAACTTTAGGCCTATACTATATTGCCCTATGTTACACGCTCAAACTTCCTCGAACACTGTCCATTACTTTACATCATTGTTCTCAGGCAATTGTTAAACGATACTTTCAACTTTTAAGACGTTTCTTATTTTGGAATTAAGAATTAACGACTGTGAAACGATTTCCTTCATCATATGTATCCCACATTTAGATATTACTATTACAATTGATCCTTAGCTATAATTGTACGAGACGTAGCCATACCTTGGGGAATATGGAGATTGTTAAATAATCAATGTAGAAAAGGTTATAAGTAGAATAGGGAAGGGGAAAGAGATTGAGATTGTACAAGTCCTGATTTCGTATCCGAGCTTCACTGGTGAGGGGGACAGGCTGTCGTAGCGAGGTTATCTACTTATGAATTTTCCATCGACTTTTTCTCTGTCCTTAACGTTATAGTTAGGCATAGATAGAGAATAGAATACGATCCTCTGGAACCTGTCGCATCAAGGTCAATACCCTTCTCAATGTATAGCGTCCCGCGTCGTGGAAATCGTATACGGCCGAGGAATTATTGAGTATTACTACTAAAAGCGGACATGCTTTTATGTCTGTTGAACTTGATCCAGCCGTACGTTTCGATCATTTTCCTCTTTATTTGCCGATGAATAGTTAACCGAAACGGAACGTTTACTCAGAAAAAAAAGAAAAAAAGAAAGAAATGTTGAATATAAAATTTATTTTCTGAATGATGGCGTGAGCAGAAATTATTCTATCTTCTATTTCTGCGAACGAGTTTCTCTTAAATTAAAAGTCTTGAAGAAATTTATTTGACATCGATGGGGAGTAAAAATTGTAGCAGAATATTTTCCACAAAAATATAAAGATCCAAGAAATTATTCGTACAATTCGAAAATGGTACATAGAAACGATATAACCTGGACTAGTTCCCCACTTTTCCTCTATAAATGAAACCGTGTAGAAATATCTTATGCAACGTGTAATTTTCATTTAAATATCCGAGGAACACCGCAATGTGCCATCGACGATTGCATCGATCGTGAAATTATGCAAAGCGGAACAAAATTGATTAGTTTAAAAAAAAAAAGTATTGAAAATTTCGAAAATACAACATTGTTAGAATTTTATTTGGATTTTATATTTAAATTGGAATTGATTCTCCATTTTTTCTCCAACACTTCTATAATTCTCTTACTTGAAATTTCCTCATCTTAATGTATTTCATTTTTTTTCGAATAATTTAATGCTATAAGTTTCACAAGTTTTTTTTTTTTTTATCTTTTTTAAGATTTAAAATTAAAACAGTCTACTGTACTTCTTAATCCTAAGAAGAATGGCACGAAGATAATGATAAAAGTTCAAGTTCTCTTTTTTTTTCTTCTTTGCGTGATTAGCAATGCTAAACAGAATATTGTGACTAAGAAACGACTATATTATAGTCGAGTCATTTTCACTGCTAAAATGCAAATATTAACTTTCAGAAATTCCAAAATACCCATATAAATTTGACTGACTATGTGTTAAAAGTCAATCATGCTAATACACGCTAGAAAAAGATGAGCCACTTTTTATCTCTCTCTTAAACTCGTCGTAAACTCATCTTGTACTTTTAAAACGTTTTCCAAGACGTTTCATGCAAAAAAAAAAAAAAAATCCGATACGTTTGATCTCCGTGCATTTGAAAAATATCGTTTTTTTTTTTTGGCAGAATTCCCACGATCTCGTGTCAGAATAATTTTCATGCTCGATGAGTCGCAATTTCGTGCACGCGTGATATAGATATAATTCCGCTTATACTTCGTTAATGCGATGCAAATTTATAAGCAAATTTCAGCATAACCGCGCACACGGGCGCGCAACAGTTTGTACGCTGGTCCTTTATTATGCACGGTTACGGTTTAACGGTGTTTAAGCTCAGCCGTAATCAATTTTATTGGGGCTCTCGACCGGAAACCCCTCCTTCCCCCCTCTCCTTTCCTCCCTACGCGATAAATCTATCGGATCGGATTTTTCGGCGCAGCTGCGTCCCCCATTCTAACGACAAGTTCGCCCTAACTTTGGTAGGTGACCAAGAGTTGCTGAGAAACTGTGGAAATAATCGTATTGGCGAAACTTGTTGTAATTATCGAAATCGGTGTCTTTTAAATTTACGAGAGTGACAAGTAGTTTTTGCAATGAGAGGATTTAACGAGCACGTGTGTCACCTCGTGTGTCGGCCGCCATGAAAGGGAGAGACGAGAGCGACCTCTGGACTCTTAATTTTTCGATGATTTATCGATAGATCGGTCGGTAACTGATCGGTCGGTATACGATAGATTACGATCGTTACGTACGTGTCACATTTCTCATTGTATCTTTCTCGATATATTTCGTTAAAAATCAATCAATCATTTCCACGATATGGCGCTTCGCTCGAAAATCTTTGAAATTTTCTTCCATTGTATCCGCGATGTATAAAAATAAACGAAAATAAGCGATTAAGAAAAACAACAATTTCAATTTCCATCCAGGTTTAAGCGTCGTCCCGCCAAGGCAATTGGCTAAAGTGTACCGTTACGATACTAATCCAGTTTGGCCCGTTTCAGAGGGCACCGGGGCTGAAAGAATCAATTTCCACGGGAGCGGAGCTAAAGCAGCAGAGTTAAGAGTTCCAGTTTTCTCTTAATGCAATTACCATAACGCCGTTGTCGATATTCCTTGTCGAAGGAATCACGGATCCTTTGCCTACCCGGTCCAAACAGACATCGAGACGATGTTTTAAGCCGTTCAACCTTAAAAACTGACCGGCTCCCCCTCCCCTCCCCCCCCCCGCCCCGTCAAACTGTGTTGGAAGGAAAATTATTCTCGAGAAATTTAACACGATACCATCGATCGATACAGTCGGTGAACGGGCGAACCGCCGCTCGAAACATCGTGGAGGAAGGGGGGAGGGGAAGTTTTTAAAGTGGCCAGCCCACTCTCTCCCTCCTCCCCTCCCCTTCCCCTCCTGATTGGGGACCGTTCGATCGTAATTGACGAGGGAAAAACTTATCGATACTTTCGATATCGGCCCTTCGATACTTTTCCATCGTCGAAACGATTGCCTTAATTGCCTTGGCTCGCCGCTTTATTCGCTCGCAATTAATCGTGGCCGATTGATCGATAGGCGGTGGCTTTGTCCTTTGTCCAAAATTCTTTTTTTCTTTTCTTCCTTTTCTCTCTCTTTTTTTTTTTTTTTTTAAATCGAGTTATACCGATTTAAAACGCGGTTTATTGTTTCAAATTTATTTACAAATTTATTTACGGTAACTTTGTCTTTCGTCTCGAAGGATTTTTTTGCGAATAGTTGACTGTTTTTTTTTTCTCGCGTAGACGTTTCGGTTCGACAATTTTGCACACGAATCACGTATACGAGATAATATACAACGTGGTGGGAAGGGATTCGCGTGTATTTAGAAGGAGAATTCATTCATAGAATTGTCTACACGATCTCGACCGGCCAGACTATCGTTCTAGATCTACGTCACACCGCGCAATGCTAGAAAGTTAACCAATAGCCCTTCGTTACTACCCGTTGTCTCTAGAGAAATTTAGGTAACGAGTTCGAAATGGTTATCAACGTAGGAAGTTTCAGCCTGTTACGAACATTCTCCCCAGCGCCAACTGACAAAGAGAATACGTATTCCCTGATGGAAATGGGTCGTGGTACTGTGTGGTAATAATACAATTCTTTTTTCTTTTTTTTTCTTTTCTTCTTTTTAAATCAATCGATCATTATTTGTTAATTCTCGTCGATTGCATGAAATCGAATTTTCTGTATATCTGACAATATTTTACGTCCCTGCTGTTTATTATTATTATTATATTCTTCGATTGGTTATTCTAAAATCTTCTTTACAGAAAATAAGATATCTTATTTTTATTATTAATTAATAAATTGAAGTCAAAAAGAATTTTGACATATTCTATTTCTAGAATAATTGGATAAAGTCAAAAACTTTAAAATTGAATCGAAGCACTATTTGCACTTATCGAAATATTGAAATTTCTTTTGTATTTCACCAAATACGGACAACGATTAAAACTTAACAGAATCATTGAAATCGAATCCCAAAATCAAAATAATTAATAATAACCTTAATACAAATTCCATCTATCCATTTATGGATTCTTAAGAATCAAGATTCGCACCAAGAAAGATTATAAAAATCGATTAAAAGATTTCCACTCTCGACTGATCTCGAAACACGCGTTGTGCGAGCCGGAACAATCCGGGAAAGAAGTTTGGTTATGCAAACAACGGGCCGAGTTATTTGCAGCGGTCAGAATAAGTGGGGCGCCCTCTACGTCGAGACGTTGGCCGCATACATAAATGCATACGCATGTCGGTAGATGGCTGCATACATAAATGTATACGTAAATTTTCGAGGCGACCACCTAGGATAGGAACCTCGTCCCTCGCTGGGCCAATTAATATTTCAATTTGAATTTTCGCCCAAAGGAATCGTGCGCACTCCCCTTCACCGTGTTAATTTCGAATGGTAATTTCGAAGAAGATTTCGAGTATTATAATCAGCGATTAATACGTGTTAACGTATTTCGAGCGCTCTAAGAAAAACTATATCACGCATACATGCATTTTTTTTTAACTCACTTTATTCTTAAATATTGTTATATGTTTTTTATACATTTGTTTATTATGTAGGCTTTTTTATATTATATATTAATTATTATTTACTATATAAATAAAAATTAATTATCATTCATTTTATAAACTTGAATAATGCTTCAGAGTATCCGATGAAGCATTCTTCTCTTTGTGCAATGGTATTTGGCATAATTTCCAATTATATCTGATTTTCTTTCTTTTTCCATTCGACTTTACATTTTTTCTATCGGGAATTTCTTCTCGCCTATTATTGCTTCTAATGTTTTTAATTCCTTGAGTCGTTGATTGAGTCGAAAAAACATTAAAATTAAAATACAGAGATATCTTATGGAATTTTATTTTGAGATTTTTGTTTCCAAGCATTTCATATATTGTTAGAAATACGTGTCTTTTAATTTTTTTCGTTAAAAGAATTCCTTTTGAATTTAATCCAAAGAATTGACTGATCCTCCTAACAAGCCACGAAAGAATTAAATATATTGAAATATACTTTCACGTACTATTTCAATAAATAATAATGACAGGCATTTCCACGCATAATCGATTCCGTGAAAAAAGAATTCTCATTCGGCATTAATTGCAGCGCGGGAAAAAGACGTTCGCAAAGGGCAAACAGCCATGGGCCCTTTGCCGCGTTATTCCTTTTCGTGTAAAGAGGAGGAAAGGGGGGGGGGAGATAAAGAGGTGTAACGCGCATGCCGATTACGCGATACTTTCGTTTCCACGCCTTTCTTTCTTTCTTTCTTTCTTTCTTTCTTTAATCCCCGCGGTTTTTCTCCTCCCTTTAAATTGGATTTTCTACTTTTTTAGAAACGCATAACCGTAACATCTCATTCCGCGATAATATCTGTTTCGCTGCAGAAAGTTTACCACGTCCAAGGTAAAACGTTATCGAGTGGAAGTCATAAAATATGGGGGGGAAAAATTTGGAATAGCAATGGGTTAAGACATTTTAGTTATACATTGGGAATTATTTTTTTATTAATTATTTATTTGCTCTTGTGAAATGTTACGTCGAATTGAGAAATAATTTTTACGAAGTTAACGAAATTGTTTATATTTTTTTTATTCTATAAGATCTTTATCTTTATTGATATTTAGAAGCGATTTTATCGATATAATATTTTTTCTCATCGTAATATTTCACGAACGAGTCTTTCTTTCGTGCATTATCTGTACTCCATGAAGGTTTATGTTTGTAATAAGGAAAGAATTGATTCCAAAAGGCAAAAGAGGAAATAGTTTAGAATTATGAACGAAAAGAGAACCATTTTGAAAATTAGCCGCAAATTCTTAAAATTCTTATTCTTTAAATATCATTTTATTGAAAAATACGAAGATTATTCTTTTAAGGGAGATTCTGTTTTTTCTTAAAACTAAACATAATTAACGTATATCTACAAGATATTATTAATTATTATATTAATAGTAATTAATAATAATATAAACTATATTAATAGATTCGTGAGAATGGTCAATTCTGGAGGACAAAACAAATATAAAATTTAATTAATAGAAAAATTAATATACATTGATAGAGAAATCCTATAAAAACTTTGAATACTCATTAAATAAGCCTCGATTTAAATTTTTCTACATCAATTTTTGTTCTGTTTCTTTTCATCTTTAAAAAAAGCGTTCCAATATATTTATATCTCTTTAACTGTTATATATGTAAACAACATGTTAATTTTGATGTATGATTTATGACAATTATATCGAAATAAATAATTTGAATACTCTAGTGATGAACAGCCATATTCTAAGAGTATTACGATTTCATTTTAATAAAATATTCTTTTTCCGTTTCTTTTTTTTTTTTTTTTAAGCTATCTACTGTGCTAAAAGTACAACACGTAACACGTCTCAAATCTCCATCTCTTTCCAAATCTCTCGTTTAAATCCCAAAACACACCTCTTTCCCTCTCTCGATTCTCGATTTAATTGTTATCGGAGGAACGAAGAAAAAGAAAAAGAAACGACGCGTAAAAGAAGGGATTGGAGAAACTGGAGAGAGAAAGAGAGAGAGGGATGATTTATTATGTTTCCGCGGCCTGGAGGAAAAAGGAGGAAGGAAGGCCGCGTGCTCGAAGGCACGAAGTGGAAGAATAATTTGCAAAAATGGAATTCTGTCGACGTTGACGAGCCAGGGGAGGGAGGAGGGGGGGGGAGGGGGGTGCGTACGTGCACCCCCCTTTCCTTCTTCCCTCCTCGAACACATAAGGCGGGGAAATAATAATTGTGATTCGTTGTACGGCGTGCTTGACGAATGAAATTCTGCGGTCGAAATAAAATTGCAACGTCGCACGCCGCTCGCTGCCAAATCCCACCCCCTCCCCGCTCCTCCTACTCGTCGTTGGTCAGTGATTTAATTATTCCGTTGCTCGCCATTTCGATGCTGGTCCACGCACATCTCCTCTCTCTCTCTCTCTCTCTCTCTCTCTCTCTCTCTCTCTCATCGTAATGCGCTTCGCGTTTGTTGATCAGCGAATTTTTATCCCTGGATCAGAGGGCCGTTTGAAATATTAATTTCTTCGGAGGAGGGGGGTGTCTAGTATTTTGATAGAATTTTTTTCTTTTTTTTGGCCGAATTTTAAATGCGGATAAATAAACTGGAATTGGAAGCGTTGTTCTAAAAATCCTGTTTTTTTGTAATTTGTGATTTTTAATGTGATTGTGTAGAATATAATAATCTACACAGGGGCGGAGAAACGAAGGAGGTTATATCTTCTGTGAGATTTTTTTCACGGGAAAAGGGAGAAAGGAAATTTCTCGTATATCGTACAATAAATGCAATCTATAAGATTAATCATAATTTTTACTTTTGTATTTTATATATAGTGATAGTAATTCAATCGTGAAAAATTCTAACCTCTAACCTAATTATTATATAATTATTTCTACTTTTGTATTTTATATATAGTGATAGTAATTCAATCGTGAAAAATTCTAACCTCTAACCTAATTATTATATAATTATTTTTACTTTTATATTTTATAGTGATATTTTATAGTAATAGTAGTAATAATTCAATCGTGAAAAATTCTAACCTCTATCTAACCTTTAACATAATTATTATATAATTATTTCTATTTATTTATTATTAATTATTATATAATATATTTCTATTCTTTTGTATTTTATAGTGATATTTTATAGTGATAGTAGTAATAATTCAATCGTGAAAAATTCTAACCTCTATCTAACCTCTAACCTAACCTAACCTAACCTCAGTCATTTGAGTCATTTGAGTGCGAAATCCTAATTTTAATCTGCTTCACGTGCACGTGAACTGCATCATCGACTCGAAGAGATCGTCATCCATGGACGAAAAGAAGAAACGATACATCTTTCATCATCCGCAGGTTAATTTATTAATTTATCTTTATTAATTTAAACAGGTTCGAGCTAAGCAACCAACCAACATCGTTAACCAATTCATAATTTCGATGTTCTCCAAAGAGATCGATTCTTTTACAGAATTTGCATCGAGATACACAAGAAGATACACCAAGAATTCGAATAATTCATTCAAAATAAATTCGAAGAAATTGCTCGTCTTATTAACTCGATCGAGCAACTTCGATCGCCGCATTTCGAAAATAATCGAATTTTCAAAATTTAGAAACTATCGTGTGTATTTGTTGCGTTTACTTTTCGAATGGGGGCTCCAAACCGCGAGATACGGCACTGCAACTCGAAATGCATATAACCTAATTCTTTCTCCAAGAATTTTCTAGATTTTTGTGAACATCCTATATATAACGTATCATATATACAATATTATAAAATATTTCCACACATACTGATCTTAAATATATATTGATCGAAGATTCGAACGATCATCGATCGATTTTCAAAAAAAGTCCATGGATCCAGTTATATAAATCAAATAGCTATTGATTTATCTCGATTTCACAATACTTATTCCAAGATTATTCGAGGTCAATATCGGAGGATATAAAAGGTTGGAAAGAATGAAGAGAGAGAGAGAGAGAGAGAGAGAGGAGAGAGAGAGATGCACGGCACTAAATCAGCCGCGGACCTGTAAAATCATTAGCGTTAATAACCGGAGGCTTGGAAAGGAACACCATTCTACCGATATTCAATTATGGGTTGCACACGCGACCAAGGTGAGACGGGTATCCCCTCCCCTCCTCCCCTGCTATTGACATTTCGTTTCCCTCGTTTCCTCGTGTTATTCTCCCCGTAAAAAACCATCGTTACCATCCACGTACTTTTGTATAATATTTCTCAAGTGGACGACCTATATTTTTTTTTTTTTTTTTTTACCTACGATATCGTCCTTTGCGACATAGACAGAGACAGATCGCAGTGATTGAATCGTAGTTATCGATTATCGATACGCGTTATCGAGACATTGTTTGCGCGGGGTTTTCTTTAAAATTTGTTGTTGTATATATATTATATATTCATATATATATATATNTGAATTAATAAAATAATAACTTTCTAAATTATTTAATGAATTTAAATTTTTAATTAAAATTCTAAAATTTAATTATGAGACGATAAAATCTTATATATATATATACACGATAAAGTAAGGTTTTAGTTCAACTTTATCAAAAAGCATGGATTTCGTTTTTATTTTAAGGATTTTTTGAGAGGAGATGTTTCAGAAAATTCGAGAAAGAATACTTATCCAAGATTTATATTATTACGTAATCGATTGTCAAACGCCATTTTGATGCACGTGATTAAACGTTTAAAACAGATTGGACCAGATTATTTCTAATTTTCAAAAAATCTTCTATACAATCTTAAAGTAAAACCATAATATAAATCCAATATAGATTCGATAAAATCGTTTATCCTCGATTCAGTTCGATTGTTGCAAAATAAAATAATAAAAAAAATAAACAAATACAATGTATTAAATAATATATATAATAAATAAAATAATAATAAAAATAATAAAAAAAAAATCGGCGAGAGAACGAAATTTGGCTCTCGTTCGAAATCGAATTAAAATTACTCGAACTCGATCTCGTGCACGTTGGTGGGGCATCGATTAAACCCTCAATTCGACCAAGGAGGGGAGAGAGGGTTGTCAACCCGCGCGAGTCGGACGCGAGACGAATCCTTAATTCGATTTCCATCGAATACCTTCTCGATAACCTTGTTACCACCGGTCACCGAGTCGAATAACCGTTTCGAGACGTATATCACGGTGTCGAGAGAGAGAGGGGGGAGGGGAGGAGGGGGGAGAGGATTGGGCCCGAAGCACCACGGCGTAATTTCATACTTTACGACCCCGCGTCGCAGGTTGCCGCGTCGAAATTCATTTCATGCTGTGCCGATGTCGACCAGAATGGGGAATGTGACGTAATAAAATGAAAATATTCCTCTCTAACCTCTCTCTCTAAGAGACGTGCATTTCTTTTTATCTTAAGGATCGTACACTTTAATTTTGTTAACGCAAAGAGGTGAGTTGTGTGATGAGTTGTGGATAAAAATATCGATCGAGTTGGGAGGGGAGGGAGAGAAAAATTAAAATTAAAATAATTAAAATTAAAATTTTAATTGTTAAAATTAAATTTTAATTAAAATTAAGAACCTTAAAAAGATCGAATTGTTACATTCGTATTCGAATTGCAATTAATGGAGTGACGTAGATTACTTTCCCCTCCTCTCACCAATTTTTCTTCTGAATCGAATACGACTCCAACTATACACTTTTTTAACGCGTAAACACGCGAAAAGATGCTCTAAAACATAATTCATCTATCGATAAATATTTCACCCAACCGAACCAGTCTATGAACCAAACGAACCAAATGAACCAAATGAAAGAAAAATTATTATTCACGCGCCTATTTTCACGACATATTTCCACCTACCCCATCCTCTCCCCTCCCCCTCCCCCCGCCCGCGAATTTAACATTCTATTCGAAGAAACGTTAACAACCAAGAAGACGAAACTACGTGGAAGCATGCGAAACACGTCGTCGTTTACGCGTTGCTGGGTTCACGCGAGCTCGATACCCACCAGCGGAGAACTTGGAAGGGAGGAGGAGAGGGATGAAAGGGGAGGAGGGGAGGGGCTCTTTGCTTCCGGAATAATTAATCTCGGCGAGGGGGAGGGGGAGAGAGAGAGAGAGAGAGAGAGAGAGAGAGCGAGAGTTTCCACAAGAAGAGAGGATCCCCTTCCCCCTCCCCTCCTTCCTTATACGGCGGCGACAATGTCACCGGAGGCAGTCAGTTTACTTCTTTTCCGAATAAGTTGCCAAGCAAAATTCCCACCACTGCTCGTTATACGGCCCGCGTTGCCATTTCCTGCCGAGACGCAACTTTCTTCTTCTTCTTCTTCCTCCTCCTCCTCCTCCTCCTCCTCCTCCTCTTCTTCGTCCCCTATTTTGCGGCCCGATTTTCCACGCGGATCGGCCATTGTTAATAAGTTGGCGAACGAGGAGGGTAACTTCTCTCCTCCTCGTCGTGACGAATATTCTTCGGGGGATGCGAAGAGTTACGAGTAATTAGCGTGGGTTTGTGAGTTTGATTCGATAGGGGGGAGAGGGTATTAGTAAATTTGGGATTGATATATTGGTAATTTGATTATGTAATGTGATTGTGTGTGGATTCTGTTATGTATGATTTTTGTTATGTATAATATAAGTAAGAAATTATTGTAATGATTCGAACGATAAATGGAAAATCAAATTTATTACGATGATTTATTACCGAAATGAAAATGCTTCGTTTTCGTAAAATGATAGTACTGGAATTAGCTAAATTATAATATAGTAAAAGTCAGTATTAATTTTAAAGTATATTATTTAGAAGATATAAATGATAAAAAATATATAATAGTCATATTATATAAATATAATATTCTTTGAGTATTTATGATCTTCGTTAGATTTGAATAAAGAAGTGTAATAATATTTATAAATATAAGTATTCATTCTGATATTTAGGAATGAATTATAGATGTATTTAGATATATATTTGTTTTTCGTTTCTTTTTGATAATAATGGGTTTATCTTGTGAACGATAATATTTTTAGATCGATAGAACGCAAGTGGAATGATGAAATTATTACGATTAATTATCGATAACGATTCTCCAATTTATTTCTCGTATTTATAATATAAATTTTTTTTTATTGGAAATGGCGTTACGTTTTATTGCTCTCCGCTTTATACGATGCGATTAATAATTTTCACGTTTTATTACACGTTAAATTACAAATTTGTAAATAAGGAAAACACTCGAATTCGTTGGTGAAGTATAATTCATTACATTAAATACACAACTCGTTTCCTTACAACTGATAAAACATCGTTCAATTTATATTCAATTATCCTCGATCTCTAAATTAACACTCAACAAATATTATTTAACGCTCCCTTCAATCATTATTACACACTTCAACACGCGCAACAAAATATTATCTATATAATCTTGTTTAATAATCTAAATCTTCAATAACGCATTTATAAAACACGTTCTTAAAATCGTTCGAAACTTTAAGACTAATCGAATACTATTTCTATATATATTATTATTTATTATATATATTTACTATTATTATATATATTTACTATTTCTATATATATTTCTATATATATATATATATATATATATTATTATATGTTATAAAATCATTTATAATATTACACATTTAACAGAAATTTTAAATTTCATCAATTTTTATCAAAATCTTCACTATCCTTACATATATTGTCTATAATATATTAAGAAATTATTTATATTATTACATTTCTATTATAAATTTTAATATAACAATGAATTTTTATAATCAATTTTAAATCCATCTTTATTGTCCTTACATATATTGCCTGTTATATATTATAAATTTATTATTTATATTATTACACATCTATTAGAAATTTTAATACCACAATGAATTTTTATCAACATTATCAAAAATCTATCTTTATTATCCTTACATATTACATTTTTACATTATTACACCTTTATTGTACTTACATATATTGCCTATTATATATTATAAATTTATTATTTATATTACACATCTATCAGAAATTTTAATACCACAATGAATTTTTATCATTTTTATTAAAAATTCATCTTCACTATCTTACATATATTGCCTATTATATATTATCAATCATTAAAATCATTTATATTACATTACACATTTATCAGAAATTTTAATATCACAGTGAATTTTCATTAATTTTATCAAAAAACATCTTCATTATTCTTATATATGTTGCCTATTGTATATTATAAAATCATTTACACTATTATACACATCTATTAGAAACTTTAATATCACAATGAATTTTTATTTATTTTATCAAAAATTCATCTTCACTATTCTTATATATATTGTCTATATTATAAAATCACTTATACTATTACACATCCATCAGAAACTTTAATATCACAGTGAATTTACATTAATTTTATCAAAAATTCATCTTCACTATCCTTGTATATATTGTCTATTATATGTTAAGAAATTATTTACATTATTATATATCTATCAGAAACTTTAATATCACAATGATTTTTTATCAACTTTATCAAAAATTCATTTTCATTATGCTTACATATATTGTCTATTATATGTTAATAAATCATTTACACGTCTATCAGAAATTTCAATATCGCAATGAATCTTCATCAAAAATAATCTTCACTACATTTACATATATATACCTATCATAAACACACTGTAAAATCACTTCGTCACATCGTTACTGGTACACCCAGCAGAATCTCATTCAATTCACGATATTCAATGGAAACCTTAGAAAACGTTTCAATAAATTTTTGAAAACTAAGACCAAGCTTCTTAACACAAGTTCAAAAGCAAGAAACGTAAAAATTATTACGCATAGCGAGCGGGTTAGTTGAAACGTTCCTTCCCCCATCCCTCCCCCACCCTCCCCCTCCTCCTTTACCGAGGAAATTTCGAGGCAGGCCCGATTATACCGGCGCATGACAAATTTCGGCAATTAATTACGCGTCGAAGACACGAATGGCAATTAATACCGACCTGGAGGGGGGAGGGGGTCGCAATGAAAGGATACAAGAGCAAGATGGTGGTGAACGCGCTCGGTCGGTGTGCGCGCCACCGAGACACGAGCAACAACCCTCCCCTCCCCTCTCCCTCCCCCTCAGCCAAGGTTGAACTTATAGCACGGAAGGACGTGTAATTTCCTGGCTGGTAAAGCGACTTCGAGGCGGGGTACCACGCTCCCCGATATCCTCCATCCTCCATCGTGCCGCGACACGACAGCCCGGCGAGGCAACCCATCCGGATAAAGGTGCGTCCCCAACGATTCCGTTCGCCTCGCACGCGAATATATATATATATTTTTCCCCTCGCCTCCGCCTCCGTCGTCGAGAGCAGGCGGCATCAGACGGCGGCGCGTCTCTGGGCTAATTGCCACCACGAGTCAGACCGATTAACCTAGCTAAGCGGATATTTCTTGATTGAAAACAACCCTTCCGTGAGGAAGGAGGAGGGGGGAGGGGGAGGAGGACTCGGTGGATTTAATGGAGTTGAAGTTAAAGAGAGGGTCGATAAGAAGATCGTTTCTTCGATCATTTTAGAGCGTTGAAAGAAGATGAAATCGCGAGAGAACGGGGTGGATTAATTCGAAATGATCGCGACAAATTTTTTAAATTTTGCGTCAGGGTTTAGAATAACAAATATCGGAAATTTTAAACTTAAGAATTCATTTGTAACGACTTTTTTCCAGAATTGAATTTCAATGCGCGAAAGTAAGGAATTTTTATAAAAAAATTTTTTAAAAACAGGGATAAATTATAAGCGAGACTTTATCTCTTATCTTTAACGGCTTCCTTCTCTCTCTCTCTCTCACTCTCACTCTTTCCATGTCAGAGCGAAAAGCAGCGTCGTCGCTTCAATTTTCTCTCTCTCTCTCTCTCTCTCTTCTCCCTCTCCCTTTTTTTCTGAAACAGAAGCAAAGAGTTGAAAAGTCGAGGTTGAAGAGCCCCGCTCTCACGGGGATCTCGACTCGCGTAATCCTCGCAGGATTAACTGGAAGAGGGGAAGGAAGGGGAGGGGGTCTAAACGCGCCTTTATCGCCACGACGCTCTCTCTCGCTCGCTCTTTTTTCGCCACCCAACAGAAATACACGTACGCTTCTTCGAGGAGCAACTAGCTTATTAAGCGGTCGAGTGTGCACATCCGCGCCTCGTTTCCTTTAAATTAATGACACTCGTGAATCATTACGGCCGCGCGCGTAACACATGGCGTGTCGAAGCGGAATCGTTAATGTCTCTTTGAATTCTGGAGAGAGACAGAGAGAGAGAGAGAGAGAGAGAGAGAGAGAGAAAAAAGTTATTCTTCTCTTTCGAATCTTTCTTTCTGCGCTGGTTTTTTTTCTTTACACGTGTCTTACACATTGAGCTATTGAGCTGCGCTTTTTTGTTTCGATGAGACTGGAAGAGGAATGAAACTCTTCTTTTATTTACGAGGAATTGGAGGAATAGAGGTGAAAATTGGGGGGAAAAATATAGTTTCGAAAATTGTTGGCTAATTTTCATGAAGTATTGAGCGAAGGTGAGTGTACTGCGATACATATGATTAATGGATTATGGATATTTGAATAAAATTGAAAATACATAACTTTGAATAATTGATATAAAAATTTCTAAAATTAATAATATATTTTGAATCAATAAATTAATAGGAATTATTGAAATAAAATTTCTAATAAAAATACCTAAAAGTGTTAAAATTAAATGACCAGAAATTAAATTTGCAGATAATCGAATTGATAAAGTTCATGGGCGAATAATTAATCTAATTAATTCAATAATTACTATAAAATTTATTAAAAAAGTTGGTGAATTTAGGGGAACTAAGTGTCTAAGAAATATTAAATAATTTTTATAAATTAAATAAATTAAGAATCTAAATCATAATGTTAAAGATAAAATTATATTTAATAATAAATGTCTTGTAATTGTGAATACATAAGGAATTAATCTAAATATATTTACAATTATAATATAAATTATTAATCTAATAAAAATAATAATATAATAATAATAATAATAATATATAAAATGAAATTCGTGTGAACGCAGAGATAAAAAAAAATAGGATTCGAGTGGAGAGATTTGTCTCGCCATTTTGTGCATAAACATTCACGATGTATTACTCATTGCGCTTCTTCTTTTATTTATTCATTCATTTTTTTATTTTTCGCGTGAAATTAATCAAGCTGTTCCTCTTCAAAACAGTGTTAATATAATATTAATTAGCAAGCACGCTAATTTAAAAACGATTCCATAAATGTTCAATCGTGTTTTTTGATTGATCGATCGAAGGAATTCGAGGCAAGGCAAGATATTCGTAAAAATAATAGAAATAGATAGAGAAAATAAAGTTTATTATTTCTTAATTAAAAATTTGTTCCCATTTCTATGAAATTCAATATTCTCAGTCAATCGTACTGTTGATTGTCGATGGTTGACAAATTGTAAAGTTCGAACGGCAAACCTAGTTATTTCCCATTGATTGGTGTAGCAAACTTACAATTACGTCGAAAGCGAAGATGTTCAGTCAGTTCATTGATTCGATCCACGAATTTTATTTATTTCGACAGTTTTATAATAAAACAAAAAATTCTAATTTTTACAATTTTATAAATACGTACAATTTTTTTTTTATACATATTTGTAACAAGAAAAACACATTATTTTCGATCATGGGCGAAGAAGCGTCCACGTAATATCCTTGATTCGAAAAAATTCTATAAATCAGCATAAAATTCTGAGAAGAAGAAAAAAAATTGCATTATATTCTTCCTCGAACACATGGGATCAACTGCATGTGGCGCGTGAAAAAAAGAAGGAATTAAAAGTGGAAGCAGGGCGGCGAGATTCACGGCGCCATTTGTCCCTCCTTCCGGCTCCGTTTGTCAAGTATACGATCCAGGCCAACTATCGCGAAACTTTCGACCTTAAAGTTCACGCCGCGAGACTAACGCCTTCCGCCTCTGTAAATACGCGTCATAATCGATACGTCGTTCCACGTCTCTTTTTCCTTCCTTCCTTTCTTTCTTTTCTTTCTTTTCTTTCTTTTCTTTCTTTTCTCTCTCTCTCTCTCTATCTATCTATCTATCTATCTATCTGTCTCTCTCTTTCTCTCTCCACCTATGAAAAGTTTCGCCTTTTTATTCGCGAGGCAATCTTGCCCGTGGAAAGTTAACAGATCTTGCGGAGGACTTAAGAACTATGCTGAGCGTAGATGGAGCTGGTGTCGTAGAGGGACGCGTACGACTACGAGTTGGCCGAGTGCCAAGATGTTACGAATTCTTCTTCCAAGAAGCTATATCTCGGTTAAGTTTTGAAACGCGCAACATGTTCACGAAATATCGAGACAATCAACGTTTCTTGCAAATCTCGTCCCAGATATTTGTTTCCTTCTTTTCACGTGAAAAAGAGAGAGAGAGAGAGTAAAAAATATGCGATTGAGGATTCTGAAATTTTTGTTCTTTTCTTTTCCCCTCGATAATTGATGGTTTATTTATTTTTAAAAAAAGAGGAATAATATTTAAGGATATATTTTTGTTATTTGATAATTTCGATGTTGACGAGAAAGAGTGAAGAATTTTATATTCGAAAAATATTTCGTGGAATGGATTATTGGATTATGAAATTATTTTTGTTAAGATTATGCACACTTTTGATCCTCGAATGTTAATGTATTTACATTTGGAAGCAATGTTGTTAAAAATTCCTGGGATTATCTCGATAATAATCGCAGAGAAATAAAATCATTACGGTTCTTCTTATACACATATGAATACAACAATAGAAACCGTCGATAATGGGGGTCACTAATGGGATCGACAATTATTGGGTGACGATAATATAGTTATATATGGACAAGATGATTTCTGAGATGACAATTATAGGGAGATTAGGATCGTTTCTAGATATTAATTAATTATTAATTAATTCGAATTCTTCCACGAAATATTTCTCGAATATAAAATTCTTCACTCTTTTCAATATTAAAATTATCAAATAACCTTGAATAAACGTCGAAAGGAAATTAGAAAAATTATCTATCTAAAATCTCGATTGTAATCTCAAGCAAAAGAAATTAAGGACTGGAATCGGTGTAAGTTGATACACACACATATATATATATACATATAACTAGGCTCATGGATCGAGATTCAAGTGGCGAAATACTCGTTCACGCTAGTTGAACGGTCGACTTGCTACTAATCAACGTAATTCCTAACTTGTAAAACACACAAGCTAGTTCCGCGGTCCTTAACGAGGTTATCCCTTGTTAAGCATCGAACCCTTGCCCGATACGTCGACTTGGCTGCCCGCAAAAACTTTGTATCTGGACACGTTTGTCATCCGATTCGAAATTTCGTAAATGTGCGATTTTTGTTTGACGACGAAAAAAAATTTTAATTCACGATCAATTAATTTCAATTTTTTTCTGACGCGATAATTTTTTTTTAATCCGTTGATTAGAAATTTCTTACATCGATAAGTTTTTTTTTTTTTTTTTTTAATTAACGAAGAGAAAGATCCGAAATTAAAAAATTTCCCCTTCGCAAATTCGCGGAGAGAAAAATATCAAAATGAGAATGAGTAAAGGGGCGAATGATGTAAATTTATGTCAGCGGCTGCGAGTCAGTTAAATTCAACTTTAATTTCCATAATTTGGTCTCCTTATTTTACCGGTCATATAAATTCTCCGGAAAATACCTGAGCATGAAATTTCTTCAATTAGTCTCCGGTGAAAATGTTCCGTCTAGAAAATAGGTCATGTCGTATTGTTCCATCGTCCAGTTCGTACTTGGTTATATACTTTTTCTTATATCGTATCAATTTATGGTTGTATACAACCATAAAAGGATAAAAGATTATTTATTTTATATATATATATATATAAAATACCTTCTAGAAAGACTTTAATTCGCAATCCAACATTAAAATTGTATTACACATTCTCCACACTTTTTTTACAAATTGTTAAAATTCGTAATTATAAACATATGAGTTTCTTAAACTTTTTAGGTTAGGTTACGAATTCTTATATCTAAGATTCTTAATTGGAGATTCTTAATTCAAAAATAAACTAATCTCCCCTCCCCCAAATGAAAAAGGAATCACAAATCTCATTTATCTTTCTTCCACACTATTGCTACGCGCCATAAGCTAAAAAATAGAGCGAAGCTAATCCGAGTTTAAGAACGAACTAACGAGACAGCGGAGGCACGTGAGCAAAAGTACGACCGCGGCGCAATTAGGTTTCGCACTCCTGGGCACGATTCCGCCAACTGCTCCACCGTTCCGCCCCACTCCCCTTCCTCCCCACCTAGATCGAGCAAAAGGGAAAAACCAGTCGTACGTTTATCCCTGCGGGAATGTTACCAGATTCCGAGCGTATCGAAACGATCCTTCTCGTTCTACGTTGCCGACCGAGAGAAAGGAAAGAAAACGCGCTCGCGAGAGAGAGAGAGAGAGAGAGAGAGAAGAAGCGAAAGAACGATCCTCTCTGTTTGTCAGGGCCCGGTAGGGAGCCACAGTCTGCATAATTGCAGCGAATTAAATTCGTCTCTGGTGGCTCCGCCGGAAATCACTCTCCTCTCTCCCCCCCCCTCCCCACGTCATTATTTCCTACGCGGACCTCGCTCTTTCTAGAGTTTACTACGTACTTGTCGCGGCGCTCGTGGCTCGCAGCGCCCCCACCACCTTCGTTAACGAACTTGGCCCGAGCTCATCGGGTTTTTGTTAACGAGCCACGAGGA
>NW_025223765.1:82500-187003 GCF_014066325.1 Apis laboriosa
CAAATTTTTTCCTTTTTAATTTTTAAAATGAAATCGAATTTTGTAGAATAGTTTTCGAACGAGAAATGAAATAAATAATATTCAATTTTGGAAATAAATTAGTATTAGAAAATTAATTACAAGTTTTTTTATTAAATATCTAATCATACAGAATAAAAGCAATCATGTCAATAATTAAAAAATATAACAACAATACCAAAATATTAAATTCATCATCCTTTCCTAATTCATATTTCTTTTAACTATATACTAAATATAATATATACTAAATATAGTACTATAGTATAGTAATAGAATATAATTATAGTACATTCCTTGCTATTATACACAAGATTAAGATTATACATAAGATTGCTTTTAATGTTCAAATATTGTTCGATGATGGCTTGATTTGAATAGATACAAGAATCGATCGAGATCTACTTCAAATTTGTCTCGATTTGTCAACACCAAGAGTAATCATATCTCTTTGATATATAAGAACGATATTCGTTTCCTTACTTAGGTTAGTTATACTTAATGGCGTAAATAATGCTAACGAGAATCACAAGCCGCCTAGCGGCAGCTACAGGTATTTTCGTAAATTATTCATATTATCGATATATTAAAAATGGATTTATTTTTTTAATGTAATTGTTTTGAAAATTTTATTTGTTTTCTTCTCTTCTTTTTTTATTGTAAAAGAAAAATTCATTATAATATCAAGTTTTAAATTGACGTAAATAATAAATATTATTTAATAGATCATTTAATTACTAAGTTCTAAATGGATTTACATTTGTGAAATTGGCTATTTCGTATGCAGCAATATAATATTAATTATATTACTTACATTAATTATACGTATAATCAATCATTTTCATATATCGTATTATAAAATCGGTATAGAATTTAAACTGTAATCTAGTAATTCTGCATATTTTACTTTTTCTTCTATATTTATTATCCAGACAAATTATCCAAACAATTAAATAATTCCGTTTAATGATAACCATCCACACTAAATAACAAATATACTTGAAACGAGAAGATTTCATTTTAATCCAATACACCGTTTCTCATTTCGAAATATGTATATATGCCACGAATTACGAAAGAAAAATGCGAAACGAGCGGTGAACCGGAAATTCATCGAGCAACAGCCTCGAGTCGACGACATCCAGCTATTCTTTCTCTCCGGTGCAGCCAGACGAGATTCACAGCCACGGTTAATCGAATCGCCTCCACCGGAGAAAAATATTCTCGGTGAGTCGTTGCCAATTGCCGCGTTCTTCCATTATCGAGGCAGTAGATTATCGAGATTGAAATTCTTGCGGGACGAGTGGAAAACATTGGCCACTTCCTTAGACTTTGTTGTTGCTTCTTGCCAGATCACACTTGGTTTCTACGACAATTACAGAAAGTGTACAAAAAAAACTAGGAAAAATTTGAAAAAAAATATCAAAAATAAAGAACACGAATTTCAATTAAAGAAACAAATTATACAATTTCGTAACAAAATTACGCTGTTTCTTTATTTTTAATAATACTTATTTCAAAATAGTATTTGCACGAGTTTGCATTTGCATAACCAATTAATTATCGTTTAATCATCGAATAGATTTATGTAAAATCGGCCACTTTGTGTGCACTGTCTAACAATATTAAAGAGATATTTTGCAAAAAAACATCACTTCACGTATAACGTTGCGTTCTGCGAACATTAAAATCAAGATTTTTAGGTTAGGTTAGGAAATTCCCTCGTAAGACGCTGATACTGAATACTCTCTGGAGCCATTGTACGTGTAACGTGGAATGCTTGTGTCGTAGGTTTGGCTGTGCTCTAAGCCGATTTTATGGGGTTCTACCCCCCTTGGACCCCTTAGAAGCGACCGCTGACACCCCGGATGCGCAGCCAACGACACGAGCGCCGTCTCACGCTCCATGAAACATCGAATTTTATCCGCCACTTCGTTGCACTTTAAAATCGGAACGCTGCTTTAAATTTAATTTCACTTGGAAGCCGGCGTGGAAGGAACCCAGGTCCACTCGTAATTCTAGATACGCCCGCAAGTCGAGCGTGTATCCGTTTGTCGCGCTGGATTATTGCCCTTTCTCTCTCTTTCATTTCTTCTCTCTCTCTCTCTCTCTCTTCGTTCGTTTGGCACGGTTCATTGTATAATACGATGTTCTTCTTATGAACGTTAAGACACGGTTTCCACGGTTTTAAAAGCAACGCGATAATCAAAGCTTTTAAATGTTGGGGTTACAAGTGGAATTATATTTTTTCTTATTCGAAGTTAGTTAATTTTTTGTAGTAACTAATAGTTGTTTATTTAGATTCTACATGAAATGGAACAATGGAATAATTCGATATTACGATTTATGTAATCAAATTTACTTATAAATTACGATATTCCATAAAAATTTCCTAGTGATTTTTCGATTAAATTGCTACAATTTATCCGAAATAATTGAATTCGAAATAGAAACTATAAATTTGTCGTAAATATAAAATTAATATTAATTATAAATTAATATCGGGAGAAAAATATACTCAATCGGTAACATTATTATTATTTTTATTATTATTCCATTCATATTCGTTTGCAAAATTATCGTCACAATCGCCAATTACTTTCATCTCGATCCGTGAAACGACTTTCTGTCCAGAGAGATTTTTGGCTGAGTGAAGTTGGTATCGCGCCGTGTCGCTAGCCACTTAGCCGGGCAATTAACGGGTTGGATTGACCCGGTCGGTAATTAATTTCCAGCAGGCATAGATACCCGCGATCCTCGCGGCTTATACCGTTCTTAGCCCGCCTCTTTCTTTCCGTTTATACGGTTTGTGTCGACCGCCTCGGGACGAATCGCTACGTCGACTTAATTAAACGTCAGCTTTCTGGAATCGTGGACGAGAGAGGAGGCGATATAAGTATAATTTTTTGAAGTGACGATATATAATAACTAGATACATGGAGGTACACGTTGATATATTCGTGGGATAATGAGTGGAAAAATTCCATCTGATTACGTTGTGTCGAATGATTTTAATTAAACTGGTTGATTAAAGTAATGTCAAGCGGAGATTGAGGTTAGGACGGCCAATTATCGAGCATCTTTAAAGTAATCAATTCCAAAGGTAAAATTAATACAGAAATATTAATGAAAGCTTACTTGTCCTGTTCTGTTTATAAATACGTTTTTAAAAATTGAATTTGAACATTAGATAAAAGGGAGATAGAGATTGTAATCGCATCGATATAAATGAATAATTATCACGAAATGCTTTCTCGATCATGGTTGGTGTTTGTCGTTAATCCACGATTATCCAACTATTGTTCCATAACCTCGAAACGGGAAACATCGCGAAAAGATTTCGAGCACAATGCTCAGAACCTCTCAGAAATCCGGTTTTCGAACGTAATAATTTTTCCTCGGCACAAAGGATTCTATAAATTAATGCACGACAAGGGAGCCTCGTTCAAATACTTTTTCGCGCAACGTATGGGGATTATAATGAAGGGACCGTTCAATACGGTCCAATCGCGATCCATTTTCGCAACGCATTGTTCCTTTTAATTCGTGGAAAAACACGATTGGAGGGGGGACAAGGACGGGTTTAAGTTTTGAAGGGCGGTGGTTTCGACGTACGGTAAATCGGTATTGAAAATGTCGAAGGCAACAATTCGAAGAACACGAGAAAAGGAGAGCTACGAGAAAATACGTCAAAACCAACGTGCTGCTGTGCAGCAGCCTGGTGCACAGAGGGGAGGTTTCTTTGTTTTTTCCTTGGTCGCAGTCCTCGCAAATGACTTTTATAAAAGGATTGTTTCGCAATACTCGCCACCTGACGCTGAATAATTTAAAAGAAAAACTGCGCCAAGTACTACATCCATTCCGTGGCCGCAATAAGATTATTCTTCGCTGCGACATGAATTATGCAGGCAAAAAAAAAAAAATATATATATATCCATTCCACGTTGCGCGATGATTCGATTCAGTTTCAATCGTACAACGAGATCTTCTTTCCTGATCTTTCTTTTTGTTATCACGATAATTTGCATTCGATCTTTCCCTTTGTTACAGGGATCTTCTTTATCATAGGGATTTTAATTCTTTGGGTTGGTACTCGATATGGAATCTATTTCAGAAAGGGCTTCATGCGTTGTACAGATTCTCTTATGGAGGATTGAGAATTATGGTGGTGGTGTAAATTTAATTAATAGAAATTATTACATTATTTTAAATATAATGTTTCAATGTATTAATTAAAATTCAAAACCAATATAAAAATGAAGAATAATATAATGTATTATTATAAATATTAATATTAAAATATTAAAAACTTTTGTTTCGATAAATAATAGTATAAATAACCGATAGAAATTCTTTGGCAACATGTTGAAAGACATATTTTACATTTAATTTTTACATTTATGTCTAATAAATGAATATATACTTACTTAATCAAAATATCACAAATTTACAACAAATTGTTATTTAAAATTCAATTTTAAAATAGTAACTCGCGTTAATAACCAAAATATCGGATTAAAAAAGATTAAAAAGTTTTCCATGATAAAACATTTATCCAGCCAAAGATGGCGCAGGACAAAGATGGCGCAATGGTCGTATAAGAAACAAGTACAAGTGAGGAACAACTGTGGCGAGAGATAAATGGTCGTATTAAGGATAACATCGAGGTGTCATCGAGTGGCCATAAAGGAGCCATTAATTTCAACTCCCTTTCTTCAAGGGTGACCCATCCATCTTTGTATACGTGTAACGATCGTAGAGAAATTGTGTCCACCACTCGTCATCCTGTGCATTCGCAATCCGTTCGAAATATCCGAGCGACTAAATCGAGGAGAGGTGGAAGGGGGGAGGTGAATTCAAACAGCGAAATCAGCTTACGTCTACGGCAACAAATCTGACTTTGCAAATCGTTCGATATATACGCGAGAAATCCTTCGAGGAGGGTGGATTATTCTTTAAATTTTTTTACATTTTTTTTTACATCTCTATAATTTTTTTCTGTTATTATATGCTACGCGAATTTGAGGATGTGTGAAAAATGTATATTTTCTTTTCTTTTTAATTTATTATTTTAATTTAAATTGTTTTGTTTTGACATTGTAAATCTTGATTATAATTAGTTAATTATAGTTTGTCTCGAATAAGAATTTTTTTGAAATTTAATTTAATTTAATTTAATTCGATACAATTTCTTTTCCGTTTCAGGTAAGCTGCCATATTGCTGCCATCGAAATTATTTTTGCTTCGAGTAGGAATAGTATAAATATAATGATGTTAGCGTGACACAGTGCATAGCGTGATGTAGTTATTATAATGCATATCTTATAAAATTGTATAAATATATGTAAATCGATAGACGGGTGAATACAGAAACAGTGTCTTGATTGCAAGTAAAAATATAATCCTAAAAAAATATTTAAATATTAAGTAACATTCAAATTGTTTCTCAAATTGTGCGATAAAAATTTCGATTTTCAATTTCTTTCGTATCCCATGCGTTTTATGTTATACGAATAATAACAATAAAAAAAAACTATATCTTTTATTATAATCAAAGCATTATTAATAAACTGTTAAACTGCGATTATTACAAATTCTATGTATTTGAAATTCTATGTATTTATTTTCCCGCCAAAAATATGAATAAAAAATTGGAAACCAAAATTCCGATAATTCGAAACGTTATCGATACGATCGAATATTTTCACAAATATTACTCACGAACTCTAAAAAAAAAAAAAAAAAAGAAGACTTTCCATTTTTCTTTCTTTTCATTTTCAAGGAAATAAAATCGAGATAAAATTTAACGATATCCGGTGTTATTACGAAACGAAGAGTGTACAAAAGGATCGGGCACGAAAGAGAAGGGGAGGAGGGGGGGGAAAGCGAATCCGGTTTGCGGGGGCCGAGGCAAAAAAGGATGGATCGAATAAGCGAGAAGTAAGGCGCGGAAGCGAGTAGACCCGGAGGGAGAAACGGAGTGGCGGGTAAAATAATTTGATAAATCTTTCGACGACGCCGCTTAAAACGAAAACAAAAGCTGTCGCTCCTACGAAATATTTTCTCTTTCCTCCCCGTGGGAAAATAAAACGCGAATAGAGTTTCGAGATAATTTCTAGTCAATATTTTCGAAAATGATAGACTGGCATCGCTTGGACCAAGCTGTTTAATTGGCTCGTTAGGTGTTCAGCTATTTGGAAATAAATCTTTTGATTTTTCTCTTCTTCTTGACTTTATTGGCTCGCGTTAATCGACTTGACCTAAATCTTTTTTTGAAACTCTTCACTCCTAATGTCCTAAGAGTGACGAGGACTGGAAGCTGAAAGATGACTTTCGCGACAAACGAGGATGATTACGTCGAAAAATTGCATAAACATTCTCACTCGCGACGCATCGTACGAGCATGAAATGGCACGAAAGAGTCGCGGGCAACCACGAGTAAAATTGCCAGTAGTAGCGATATTCGATCGGTGAACACACAGAACGGACAGAGAGAGAGAGAAAGAGAGAGAGAGACTCGGACCAGTCCACTCTATTTAGACACGTAGTTCATCGAGCTTCCACAGGCTTATTGAATTTCCGTGCCAATCGATAGCGCAAACCCTTGACCACCGGCTCCGAGACAATGCCAAGAGAAACAGGGTACCGATCGCCTGTGGAGAACACCGAGAGTAAAGAAACAATAACGGAATGAAGAAAGAAAGAGAGAGAGAGAGAGAGAGGGAGGGAGAAGGGAGGAATCGAGCACGGTTAAAAAGTTGCATCGTTTTCATTGGCTTTTCGTTTCTCCGTCCCTTCTTCGGCAAACTCGAGCGAGATAACAGCACGCAAAAGGGATTCCTCGAGATTATCCTCCGGACAGATAAGGATTTCGAGCGGCGATAAACCGGCTCGAGACAGCGTCCATCGGTCTTGGACGCCTCGTATCAGTTCTCCTCGAAACCGCGCAGCCGATGCATTTGTCCGATGACCAGTCTCGCCGGGAAAATTCCTTAACCGTGCTAGGAAAAAATGCGACGCCATTTAGAAGCTTAGACGCGATCTCAGCGCACCGTGCGAGAATTAGCGGTACTAGTATCCTTATCTGCGTATATTTCTCATCAATCGTCCACACTGAAAGTTGTGAAAGTCTATTTAGAATTATATAAGAAAATAGTAAGGATATATAATCAAAAGTATATATGTCATCTAGGGAATTTGATAATCATAAATTTAAAAATTGTGGCAACTCTAAAATTCACTATAAAAATTGTTCCATTATTAATTGTTGGTATTAAAAATTGTGAAAGTCTATTTAGAATTATATAAGAACATATAATCAAAAGTATGATCATCTAGAGAATTTAATTAAAATGAATTTAAAAATTGTGACAATTCTAAAATCACTATAAAAATTGTTTCATCATTAATTGTTGGCATTAAAAGTTGTGAAAGTCTATTTATAATTATATAAGAATATATAATCAAAAGTATGGTCACCTAGGGAATTTGATAATCATGAATTTAAAAATTGTGGCAATTCTAAAATCACTATAAAAATTGTTGACACTAAAAATTCATTTAAAATTGTATAGATAAGATGAAAAGCATGATCATCAATTCATCAGAAATTGTGGCAACTCTAGTCTCTATGAAAATTGTTCCATTATCAATTGTCGACTCTAAAAGTAAACTGTGAAAATCTATTTAAAATTAGAGTTGTAAAAGATAGGATCAAAAGCATGGTCATCTAATTTGATAATCATAAATTTAAAAATCGTTCCATCTTGGCAAATAAAAATCCATTTAAAATTGTATAGATAAGATGAAAAGCATGATCATCAATTCATCAAAAATTGTGGCAACTCTAGTCTCTATGAAAATTGTTCCATTATCAATTGTCGACCCTAAAAGTAAACTGTGAAAATCCATTTAGAATTAGACTTGTTAGAGATAGGATCAAAAGCTTGATCTTGGTCTCTAGGGAATTTGATCAATCATAAGACATAAAGAATAGTTTGCTTCTTTATCTCTCTCTATTAGCACTATCGCTACGTTAACCTCTATTTTCGTTGCTACTTATTCCTACTACAATCCTTTCCTTGTCACTTTGTGTCATTGTCACGCGATCACGTTCCTCGCCTCTTTTATTTCTGACAATTCCGTCGACGATTCGCCGGAAATTCTTCTCGATACGATATACGCGTTTCTGCGACTCGGTTGATAAACGGTCGAAGAAATATGACTGGGGAACACTTGCGCCCTGATAAAGTCCAAGCGTTCAATGGAGTTCCCTATATACGTGTGAATAGCGGGATCCAGTGGCGCGTAAATCGTGTTTAATATCGTCCCAGGACGGCACTTCGCCCGACAAGATAGATTTCGGACATTTTTAGCGCGACACGACGGCTGGCTGTCGCCCTTTTATACATATTTCCTCGTGAACGTGATTCCTCGGCGAAGATTCAATTTCCTGCGTTGACAAGGGTGCCGTTTCTTCGGAAAATTTCGCGATTCCAATTGCGAGGCAAACTCTCCGTCGGTCTGTCTGTCGGTCGTTACAAGACGGCCCGGATAATTGACAACGGGACAAACTCGGCTCGGGAAATAAGGAGCGATCCCTTTTCCTTTTCGGGGACGTTAATGGGATTTGCAAATGCGTCCAGGATTCATTCTCCTCGACGGAGGTAACCGGTCGAAAAATGAATATTGGTAAACGCCAGAAATTTTCTCGATGGATATATGTACTTTTCGAAAATGATGCGTTGTTTTTAGGGATTTTTAATTCCTAACGTTAGGACGTTCGCATTAGCGCGGCAAATTCAAATTTCAATTAAAAAATTTCGTATATATACGATTAATATAATTATCCTAAATCATTGTATTATTGTTTTTTTACACTTTTTAAAAACACTCTTTAAAAATACTCATTTCTACACTCTTTAAAAACACGACGACGTAGAATCTGTCGATTTCCTATCTGACAAAGCGAACTAGCCAAGATTCCAATATGGCGTCTCTCACCAATGAAATTCCCTAGAAATTCCCTACTATGCATGAGAACAAGGTTGAATTTCAACAATTAGAGAACGAAAAGAAAAAATTCTATCTCTAATTCTCTAAATTGAAGTTCGATCGAGGAATATCGCGTCATTTGGTAAAATCACGGAAGAAAAAAGAAAAATGTCGAGAATCGAACAACGCGAGGATTCTCTCAGCAATACGGTCTTGGAGCAATACGCGTTCACGTCGGATTAGACTCTGGCACAATTTCTGAAGTGTACACCTTCTGCACCGAGGGAAGGAGAGTTTCGAGAGCCAACGTCAAACTCCGCTCTCTCCCAATTATTGTAAGGATTTGAGTTTCGCGACAAAGCCACAATTCGCCGGAAGCTGGCATCCCCCTCCCCCCTCCCTCCACCATGGCCGGACAATATCTACATTGTCGTTGGGGGAGGACAAAAGGAGAGGGGTCGTCGTGATTTGTTAGCGCGACGAGATACCGGAATTGTCTCCTCCCCCGGATTAACAGGGGTTTTATCGCGAAAATGTGAGGAAGATATCGAAATCGCGGTATTGACGTTTGACGAAGATATTTGGAGATATTTGAAGATATATTTCGAGAATCTAATTTTATTCTCGAGTCGGTCAATTATTTCCACCCGATTTATAAAACTGAAATTCTGGTATTCGAATCTAACTAATTTTTTGCCTTTTGTTACGAGTTATTAGAGCGTTGTTACCATTTTTATTGAACTGGTTAGATCATCTTTGATCATAGATCAAAGACAATGATATAGATCGTGAAAAATAAGGAATCGTATTTGCACCTCTTCGAATTGAATTAAATTTTATCCAATGCATGAATTTTTCAGCTTCGCGATTTCCTCACCTTCCGATCGTGAGAAACGTGATTTGTTGGCGCGACGAGATACCAGAATTGTCCTCCGGATTAACAGGCTGTCGAGTAGTGCTCGTTATCGATCACTCGCCTCCGGCCAGGCATTTATCAGCGAGCCGCAATTTTACCGTGTCCTCCTAGAAAGAGTTCGATCTTGATTTTTACGCTTGAACGTCAACCGCGATAACCGGTTGATTTATCCTCGGTCGGTAATAAAGATATCGAGAGAGAAATTTCCTCCATGAAATTTGTAACTCTCTTACGAGGAAACGTGGACGTACACGCCCAATTAGCTAAAAGTAATAGGCTTGGGAAAACGAAACGCGAAAAATAACTAAAAGCCATATTGGGATAATCGGTTTAAGTTTTACGAAAAATCGCGAGGTATACAAGAAAGGTTGATTAATTTGTTCGATACACATACACGTGAAAAGATCATAACGTTAATGAATCGTATCGTCGAGAATTATCCAAGAAGTGGTTGCATTTTGTCACGAGTTGATAGATCTAGCTCGAGTTGTAGCTATTACGAGTATACACCTTGGGCATTGTAGAGACCTAAGAGGAGGAGGAGGAGAGGGGGGGAGAGGAGGCTGACTCGCGCCACTGGGGGAAAGATTGCCCCGTGACGTGCCTTAAAGTGCGCAGGGGCTTCGAAACATCGAGCCTGGGTGTCGTGTTACGCCGGCATACCTCCGAGGTATCACCTTTTGAGCACGCACCTGCACTAACTCGTGAATCTGCTTTCAATTAGGGGGTCGTAACGCTCTCCCCAGCCTCGTAATGAACTGCAGCCTAGTGGAGTTTCGAAGATTGATCGTGTTACGAACAAATATCGGTTATTGTTGAACAACATAAACAATTATTTCGTTAATCGTTGAACAATATGAGAAAAGTATAGAGTATAAAGAAGTAGTGATACGAAATTTAGACATTTCGTGTATAAGTAAATTCTTCTTCAATGTATTCATATAACATCGAAGATATACGAATATAATTTAATATACAGGGTGTCTCATTATTATTTGCAGAGAAACGTTTCGATGGAGACGTTAAATAGTTTGAAGAGGTATACATAATTTTAAAAAGTTCAAACGAGATATTTTTCACGTAAATATTTCACTCGTTCGCTAATAATCATATTTGTTTATTAATTATTTACAAAAACGGTAAGGTTCGATAGAATAACGAATCTTGTAACATATCGAGCGATAATGCGATTAAATTTTTCTATAAAATATTATAATACGATAAATAATAATGAATAATCGTGAAAAAATACAAGAATAGAGAAATCTTTCAAAATATTTAAAACCAGAAAAATTATTTCAGAAAATTTATCATAATAATTCCTAACAATATGTAATTTTTTAAATACGATTTTAAAATTGACTTTTACCCAATTGGATCACTGTATAAAATCATTAAACAAGAGATAATTCTATTTAATAATAATTCAAGCCGATAATAAATACACACCCTGTATAAACATACTGAATAACAAACGTATCGAGAGAAATACATTTGTTCTCGGAAAGAGGAAAGTAATCGCGATAATTTCCTGAGACGAATACCATCCCCCCCCCCCCCAAAGAGAACGGTATAATACTTTTCCATCGATGCATTTATATTCATAGCTCGTGAGGTTTCTTGTAGTCCTCCCACCGAGGAGGAGAGATAGCGGAAACAAAAGGGAGGCGCGGAGCTAACAAGTCGAAGTCGAAGGGGTTGGTGGAAGGGGACGAACGAAGTCGTGCTAAGCAACTTAGATTAGTTGAATCGACTGGCCTCTGCTGGCGAACCGCCAGGCCAAATTGTCAAGAGAATTGCCCTCCAGTCTTGCCGCTACGCCGCACCTCCTCCATTCCTCGCCATCCTTTTTCCTTCCCTCCCCCTTCCACCCACCCGCTTCTCTCGTGCGAAACAAGGAAATTCTTTTTATTCGTCAAATTTTTACGAAAGGCAAAGGGTATGTGTGTATATATCAGAATAAAAATTCGAACCAACCTGCTATCGGTTAATTGGACGATTCAATTCTTGGCAGATCCGGGGAGAATAATTGCTCGAGTTCCAAGATCGAGTCTCTCTCTCTCTTGGCTTGGCACGCGGTTTTATTGGATTCCGTGGTAGGGCGGCGCCGTCGTTTTTCCAGGTTGCTGCCCGATCGAGAGAAGTCGCGTCCTCATCTATCATCCGCCTGCGCCCGAGTCATTTAACAAACGTCTCCGTCAGATTCCATATCGCGGCCTCCTCCTCGTTCCGTCTCCGTGGATCCTCGATTCCTCGAGGATTTCTCATTCTCATTCCCTCTCTCTCTCTCTCTTGAGAGTGGAAAAGACGATGTCCAGGCGTGCGTCCAGACAATTTTTAGATCGCTCGTTTCTCGATTCCTGATCTTACCTTTCTGCTACTTTTCTGCTCGGTAAAATCGGTTTGATTTTAATTACGATTTTTATTTGTACAGCGGTAATTTTCAGCAATTTGGTACAGTTTTTTTTGGCAGGATAGGTATATTAAACGGATTAGAAAAAAAAAAAAAAAAGAAGGAAGTTGGACTGGATGGACAATTCATCGAGAGGCACTCTTCTGTACGCGGTCCTTCATTTACGCGGCTTACGGTTCACGACACTTTTATGGCGCCCCGCCAGCGCGGTAACGAGATACCGTGGATTTGTGGATACATCCTCCGGCTGTTGCATTTATGTCGTTGACGGAATACGGCATTGTTATTACCGAAAATATTCGTTACGCTAATATCTGCTTTTATACCCCCGTGCTCCCCATATTTTCGATCGACGCTTTTCAAATTTTAAATTCCATTGTCCACCAACATTCGTATATCATCTTTATCACTTTCGAAAAGAAAAAACTTTCGAGATCCCATTAAAATTAAAAGAAAAAAAAAAAGAAAATTTCTCTCTCGAAGAAAAACTTCTTCCTTCCTTCCTTCCTCTTTGCCGTTTAAAAGAAGCTTGGAAAATTTTATAAACGCTTCCAAACACCATTGGAAGGGGTATTGAATTTTTTTACCCTGGCTCTAATATGGCCAGCGCGAAAATATTCGCCATCGAGGAAGAGGGGGGGAGCAGAGGAGACAGAACTCCCCTTTAATTAACACAGCGCTAATGAAAATGGCCGTTGACGGCCAGATGTCAGGAATTCCGATAGGTCGACGAACTTTGCTCTCCAGCAAAGATAGGGGGAGAGGATGTACGACGAAGCCGAAATTATTTATCCGCGATAGAGGATAAATAATGGATCCTGAACGGATCTTGCCCCCTCCCTGATTACAAACTCGATCTTGACGAGCAATAATCGGTGTGTCCCCTCGTTGTTCCGCCTCGTGTACGCGAAATTCCTTCCCACACGCAGGCACACTCACGCACCGAAACATCCGAGATACGCGCGCGGAGGAGGGGGAGGAGGAGGTGGAGGGGGCCGGCTCGGTTTCGCGCCGAACTGTCGGAAGCTGAACAGGGCCCGGTCCTGGAATTTCAGGCGGGCGAGGCACTCCATCGACTCCTCGAATGCGGCCTATCTATCTTGACTCGCGTCGAGTCGGCCTCCGTGCGTCGTTTGCGAGTGTGCGCTCGTCCTCCATCTTGGCCGGGAAGAGGTCGCCGCGAGCCGCGCCACGTGCGCCTGCACGTTTTTTGTTATCGTACGAGAGGCGTTTTTTCGATGTAATTTTAACCTTCGCGCTACAACGATGCTTGGATCGATGCGGCTACTCGAACGACGACAATATTTATTTGTATTTATGTATTTGTTTGACTTTTTTAGAATATCGCTTCGTAAATAGGCTCTACGTATAATCTTATGGATATGTAGAATAATGTATTGTTAATTGGGTAGATTTTTTATCGTGGGTCTGAATGACATCTTTAGTCTGAGTTTGACAATATTATTTTCAATAGTCAGAAATATTATTTTCAAAGTTTTTGAGATTTGTAAGCATGGAATGAAATTAATTCGAATGAAGATGAGTTTGATTTTTCGTTATTGAACGACAAAATTACTTTTATTCGTAAAGAAATTAACGATAAAGGAAGCAATGGTGAACATAGAGATGAAATAAGAGATATAAGAAAAATAGAATGTGAAAGCAATAGTTGAAGCGAAGATATCGCAGAAAAATGAATAACATGCATAGAATCGGAAAATATATCGCGAAGAATACAATTTGTACCCGGTGAAAAATTTTATATATTCAGATATTTGCAATATCTTTGAATATAAATGAACCATTAGATTTTTTAAAACTATTTTTTACTGATGAACTTATTAATGAAATAGTGCGTGAAACAAATAATTATGTAATAAAAAAGTAGAGGGAATCTTGATTCATAAAATATCACACAAAACAACAATATATTTAGATTTTAATATTCAATAAATTTTGTTTCTTTATATGTAAAGATACATAAAATATTAAAATATAAAAGTTTAATTTGTGTGTGAAATCATTTATAATGATTTTGCGTTGGAATGATTTTTGCGTTCGTGTTATTGTTATTCTTATTCTTGTTCAGAAGAAGATATGCATATTTCTTCTTTTTTTTAAATCGGTGAAAAGAATGTAGAGATGGATTTGGATGATTGATTCTTGGGCATTTCAAATGTAATTTTAATTTCGTGTAATTTTCATGACTATTGAGATGATTTGTAATAGTGTGCAGAAGAAATATGAATATATGTATATGTATATATTTTTTGTAATTGTGATTTCGTTGTTGAGATGTAATTTCTTCACGTGTTCTGAGATGAATTGCAATAGTGAAGAAATTTGAATGTTGATACAATTAAATGATAACTATCTGTGCTGATTTTTGAATATGGATCTTCATCATTTGTGAGCATTTGTTGCGAGGATAATAATAATTTATTGAGTTTGATCTTTTGCTTATTAGTATGATCGTGTTATTCTTTGTTCAGAAGAATGTAATTTCATCATGTGTTTTGAGATGAATTGCAATAGCGAAGAAATTTGAATGGAGAAGATTGATGCAATTGATAAGTGTCTGATAATTGATAAGTGCTGATTTTTGATATGGATCTTCATCACTTGTGAGCATTTCTTACGAGAACAATTAATATAACAATTTATCGAGTTTGGTTTTTCGAAATAATTTTGTTTATCAATAAAATTTGCGATAAATTTGAGTGTCTTAAGTATTCCAAATTTGGATTCGTTTGTTACAAGAATTTTCATGTATTATATAATATATAATTGACTTGAATATATCAAAAATAACGATCTCTCTGACAACTACATATATTTATAAATATTTCATCCACAAAAATAGTATCAATGATTGTTTAAACGTGTGTCAACGTTTTTCTCATCTTTGTCCTGTTATTAATGTCTTTTTTAATTCACAGAGTGTTGATGTCGATTGCCTACCTTTGGACAAGATGTCTACAATTCTACCAACTTTTTATTACATTTACCACTCTCTAGAGTCTAATACTTTTAAATTCAAAATTATTCCTAAATGTAACATAACATATTCTTCTTTGTAACTGATTTAATAATAATAATAATAATATATCCACTGAAGAAACGCCGACAGAAAGAAACCGATACAAAGAAAGCAACAAGCAGAATAGCCAAGTTTCCATAGACTATGCGAGAAAAAGACACACACAGGGATGGGATCAGAGCCGTGTTAACTGCTCGACAAACCGAGTTAACGTTTCTTACGTTGTAATTGGCTCCACACGGAGTCGCGCAATGAGGCCACGATGAGGCAAGGATGACGCGACAAGGGGCCGCGATGACGGGTGTACAAAGGAGAGACGTTAAGGGAGGAGGGACGATATTGTTGGCGTTACACCGCGTCGATTCAATTCGAGTAATCTCAGGGCGGTGGAATCGCGTTGAAGGGAGTTTGACTCCCGATGCGTGTGGCAAATTGTCGTGAATTCGTCTCTCTGCTCCATATATATATATATATATATATACGTGTTCCCTCTGTTCGAATTCCGGTAATTTTGGGAAAGACAACAAAGAGGGATGTTAATTGCTACCGAGAACGAGGGGCGTAGGGTAATCGGAGAGAGGAGGGAGACGACGATTTCCCCCGTCTTCGTCTTGGTAATTCGATTTAAGTCGAATCTTCGTTGACTCGGAGAATTTCATTTCGGATTGGGAGGAATTTTCAGATGGCATTTCGAGATTATCTGATTCTTTTTTGACTGAATATTCATGGAGTACAGTTGTAGCAATATACAACATATAATCAAATACATGTAATCAAAAAAATTCGCACTGATAGTTGTCCATGTGTTCACCTTAAACCGCTGTATGGAAATTTTATCACAAATATATCGCGAGACTGTACACTGTCAAAAATTCGAAAAATTATACAAAAAAAGATTTTATATATTTTATGTAAATTAAATTATTTTATATAATTAAAATTTTATGTAAATTATATAAGAAAAAATAATTTTTGGATACTACGTGGATATTACGTGAAAAACATTGACATTATTATATTATATTAATTTTGAAAATTCCTTCGAAACTTTCTTTGAAAAGTAAATACACAAAGCTAACTTCGTAAATTATAATCTCGCCGTTCTGATCCCTCCAGAAAAAGAAAGAAATTCAAAAAATTTCGCAAAAATAAATAATTTTTGGATAATACTACGTGAAAAATGGTTTCCTCTAAAATATTGACATTTGTGTATTATATTGTATTAATTTTTAAAATTCCTTCGAAAAGGAAACTTCCTTTAAAAAGTAAATAGGCGAGCCTCCAAGATCCACACCCTAAAAGCTAATTTCATAAATTATAATCTCTGATCCCTCCAGAAAAAGAAAGAAAGAAAGAAAGAACAAAAGAATCGTAAAAGAGGATACGAAGTTCGAATCGAGCATCGATTTCTCGTTGGACGTAGAAAACACGGATCTTGGTATAGTTCTGGCGAGAGACGGCGGGGCAAAAAAGTCGATGGGGGGAGGGGGGAGTGGATGGGGAACAATGCGGCCACGGCGCTGGTCGATTCACATTTTCCTCGGATTCGCGGCTACGGGAACGGAACACGCGTCGAGCCGGCTTCTTTTGGGAGCAGAGATCGGCCATTTGCCAAACGAGATTGAAGATTTTGCCCGCCCTGCCCGCCGCTTCCTCCGTGTTATTATCGTCGACGTGTACAGATGACGATCCGGGGGGAGGGGGGAGGATAACAGTTCGAGGCGCCACCGCTTCCGCCCGCCATCTTCTTCCATCCGCGTTGAAGAGGAGCGATCACGGATCCATCCGCCTGGGTTTGGAATCGAATCGAGGGCAGAAAAAAGAGGGGAGGGGAGGGAGAATGATTCTGAAAAGAAGTCGAATTATTTTCATTCGAGATGATGCAATGAATCTTGAATTTATTTAACCTGAAATCTAGAGAGAATGAAAAGAGACAAAGTGTTGGTGCGTCTTTTTATTCGAGATAATTGATCTTCTCTCTTCGTGTTTTATTTTTTTTTTTAAACTTAACACTTCATTGCGTGGATTAGGAGAGTAGAGTACAGTCGAGAGACATGTGTATTCTCGATCCACACAGTGAAATATTAAACAAAAAATAAAACGCAAAGTAGTACAGTATAATCGAGAAACACGAAATTAATAAATATAAAATATGATTCTTTCCCTTCGTGAATGTTGAATACATCTAACTTACGTAATTTATTCATAACACTCCCTAAATTGACCCTCGAAGCCTAAAAACTTTCCAATTGTTACTCTACACCTTGTCCAAAAACCTATAAACTCTCCCTGGACGAGCGTCTCTCGAATATATATCACTTGAGTAAGATGGGGGGAGGGATTGAAACGTGGCCCAAAAAAAGAAAGAAAAGAAGAAAGGAAGAAAAGGGACGAGAGAAAATTCTCGAATAATTTTCGAGATCCGTCAGGTTCGAAGCGCCACCACGGACTCATTACCATCCATCGTATTTTGCAGAATTTTTCTTCCTTTTCCACCTCCTTCCCCTCCTCGACCAGTTCCCGTGCGAACAGGGAAAATTAAGGTACGCCTTTCATCGCAATACTGCGAACGCGGCACGAACGAGATTAGAGCCGCCTCGGGGCGTATCTCGTCTTTCGAATTAGCGCGAAACTCATCTCGCTTGTATCTGGTTGGAGGGAAGCGGCCACCACCGAAAGGGGAACACAACGAATCGTTGCGGATTATTAAAACTTTTCCCGTTTTTTTTACGAGCTATACCCAAGGCATTAATAAGATATGGTCGCGCGAAAAAAAAATTTTGGAATTGGCCAATTTAAAATTTCTTTCTAAAATTCGTTCAGATATATATATATATATATTATTGGGCATTCTATTCGTTTGTTTATTTATTTATTTCTTTTATATGCAACGAGGATATTTAGAAGGGTTTAATTACGTGGCTAATCTGATTTTAATTAAAGGAACCAATTTTTTAAAAATTTATCTCGTAATTCAAAATTCAAATACGTATGCGAAAAATAATTTTAATCGAATTCAAAAGTCTATTATAAAGTAAAAATAACACCGCCATGTACAGTCCCCTTTTAATTTCTTACAAATAATTGTTCTACGTAAATCAATAACTTAATAATTATCGTTAATTAATTTCTACCGGAACTTTTCAGATTTACACAATTTGCAAACCGATTATATCAATCATTCCTTTCGATTATCCGTGTAAAACTCGAGACGAGTTCGAATTAAAATCATTTCGAGGAAAAGGAGGAAAAGGCATCGAACAATGCCGTTTAATTTCCGAAAAAATGTTCGACGCTATGCAAGTTATGAACCATCCGCCCTCTCCGCGACGAAGAATTTATCAAATCGTCGAAACTCTCTGTTCCACTATCCGCGAGAAGGTGAAAAAAAGAAGAAGAAGAAGAAGAAGAAGAAAGGAGAATGCCCGCAAACAATGGAATTCTACTCGGTGAAAAATTTCCACCGTGTCGCTCTGATCCTGTCAAATTACACCGTCCCTGTCATATTTCGTAATATCACGGAATCTCGAGGAGAGAGCCGGTAGAACACGGTGGTGGCTCGGCAAATCGTTTTTCGAATGGAAAAAGGAGAAACTTGTTCGAGATGGAAGGAAACGGAAGGGACGTGTTTTCGTTAACGAACATTATCCCAGCTGCAACTTGTAGTTTGTGCCTGTGAATTATTATTATTCGCGAGCTTACAGGGTTAAAATGTTTCTCAGGCTAGCAAGGAGAGAGATATTAAAACATACTGCGATATCCAAGCATAAATACACGAAATAAAGAATAGACATCTGTTCAAAGTATTGTTGAATATAGATAATCAGAATCTGTGACGATGCAGAAATTTTAAATAAAGTTATTTCTCGTAATTATTACTTAATTAAAATCGTTTGGCACTACTGTTATTTGAAATAACTCATTGAAGTAACTTCAACTATTAAATACTTTATCACTGTGCTAATATTATATATACATATATACTGCGCTTATACAATGTATAAATGTAGAGAAAAGCACGCGTTACAGACGCGAAATAGGAAAAAAAATTCAATTCAAATATCACGCTCCGTCTCGTCCAGAAAGCCTTCATCGAGGCATCACCTCTCCCCTCCCTTTCTCGACACAAATGAAGTCTAGGCACCGCGTCGGCTGGCGCCATCTGCGTACGCGAACAAAAGGATTCGCCCGACATTCGAGCTTTTCGCCCAAGAGCATCACCATGTTTTCCTCCGCTGCCCTTCTCAGCCACTCGTCACCGCAAGCGAACCGCAGCTCCAGGTGAATTTTGATCGCCCCTCCGAAAAACGATCTCTCTTTCTCTCTCTTTCTCTCGAAGATTTGGCCGACAATGGCTGCTGTAAACGGACGTGGGCTGCGAGTGACAAGCTGTTTCGCGCTGCACCGTTTCAAAGCTGGTAACGGTTTATCAGTCCGCCGAGGCTGTCCTTCGATGTTTCTTTGTTCCTCGCGATTGGACGAGGATTGAACCCGACTTTTGTCCACGTGTCAAATCTTTTTTCGGCGAACAGTCCCGTGAGAACGCTTGTGAGACAAACGTGTGTGGACGTGAGTGATCGGTCGATAAGAAAGAAAGTATTAAAAATTGCGTTCCTTCTTCTTTAATAATCGCTTATGTTATATTGCAAATACTTTATTTCATTTTTCGAAGAAAGAGTCAAGCTACCAAATAAGCCTATATTATGTTTCGTAATCATCAGTCAACAGTTTCAAAACAAAGACTGTACGACCTCCTATAACCACGCGAGTCACTTTTGCTCGAGTTTGTTTTTATTTTGCCGAGTGAGTCGCTGCTTTTCAAAAGAAAGAAAAGGAAAGGAAAGGAAAGCATTGGAGAGAGACCAGAGCGGTTGTTTTCGCTCGAGGTGTCCCCGAAAGGTGAGGTGGCGGCAACAAGGAACAAAAGAGAGGGGGGATGGGGGAAAGGAAGGGAGGGAGGGGAAAGGTAGAAATCGGACGACGGAGCGGGCGAAGGCGGTCGCAGAGAGAACGAGAGAATTTAATTTCTCGGTAACATTACACCTTAGGAGCCTTATTCCACCGGCTTTGTGCGCCTCCAGGGGTGGCGCAGAGAGACACTCGATCGCAGGACTCCATTTGCGGTTTAGCATAATGGAAATCCAACGCGCCCTCGGGGCCAACGCTACTCTCTTCCTTCCCCTTCCATCCTTCCAGCGTTGTCGCCACGGTTCCGTCTTTCGTGGAAAAATAAATAAGTTCGGGCAAACGCTTGATCCGTGCCCCTGGACCTTTGATGGACGTGGCCTGTCCCGATGCATCAGCATTGAAATTTAAGGAGAGAATTATTTTTGCTTGCTCTGGGATCGAACGAAGGGTCCTTTTTTTTTTTTTTTTTTTATTTTTTGGTTGGAAATTATTTCGTATCGGAAAATTTCGTTATCTTTCGAACATTTTGTTTTTTTTTTCGTTCTATTATCGAGAATTGGAAAAGGGTGGTATATATGAGGTATATATGAGCACATATTTTAAAAAGATCTGTTTTGATGACATATATATTATTATACCTATGTAACTTGCACGTTTAAATTCTTCACAAATGTATAAATGAAAGTCTGGTAATAATGATAATAATAATATTGTTTTTGCTAGAATTTTGATTACCTATGAAATAATATTAATTCGAAAATTAAGAAAATATAGAATGATGATTTTCGAGGCTTTTTTTTTCGAAAAAATCGATTACGAAATTTTATGCATTTAATTGCAAATAATTGAATACGTCATTTCGCACTTGTTAGCAATCTTTACAATCTGGTCAAACGTAATAGGAATAGTGAGAGACGAACCACAATATTGCAACAAGTCACGACACAGATATAGTACATGCTACATAATGCATGTAAAACTTCACGATCGATTTCCTCGAAAAAAAAGTATCGAAGAAATATAAAAAATCACTCCACATTTTCGACTTATTTTTGCACAAAGAATAAATACATCGTTCTTACGTTAATTCGAATTAAAAATGGTGGCCTAATAAACGTTATATAAATTAAATCAATGGCAATGGTTGGAAAATCAACGATGATAGGCGGTGAGATTTTTCATTGGGTCATTTTCCATCCGGTATTCGTCACGGGAGCACGACCCCCCTCGATCTTGGTCGGAGGTCGGGTATTTTTAACTCGTTATTAAGGGTCATTAAGCTCGGGCCGCGAGGGGGAAGGTCGACGGTGACCCTCCAAGCCAATTGCGGCTTCCTCGCTGTTAAAATTAAAATTAAAAAACTCGTCCCTAACGAGTTATAAAGGAAGAAGAGGGAAGCGAGTCTAAATTTTCATGATCATTTCTGAGGGAACTTTGACAAATGTAAAAATTCTGTAACGTGTCCAAGTGAAATCTAACTCAAACTCGAATCTATCTGTTCCAAATTTCACACTAAACACTTTAAATAAATTCCACGTATGCATGTATTTTTGCGTATAAAAATGAAACTGAAACTAAGAATAATAAAATAATTATCAAAATTTCCAATTTGCCATTATAAATAAACAACAAATAATAAGTATTCAAAGTACGTGTCATCGTTTCAATTAATGCAAATTTCCCATCCTATCCCACATATATATTTGTATCGTAAAACCTCGATTACATTTGAAATATCGTTAAGCCTAAACTGGTTGAGAAGCACTGTGTTCCATCAAAGGAAACGCAGCAAAACCTTCAATTCCCTTCGACGTCGGTATTTCAGTTAGCAGAGGCAAGAAGCTTCATAACATGTTAGGTTAACTTCACGAGTTCCTCCACATGTTCGTATAGGCGAAACGACTTTATCGATCGAGCGGAAAGAGAATACTTTTTTTTTCTCTCGACATTTCCATGGAGAAAGGAGGGATACAACGAGGTCGCGTTCGTTTATCGGCGACGATTGCCACGATCCTTCTGCTTCATCCTCTCTGCTTGGCCGAGGTAACAAATTTTGACGCCTTAATGAACGCCGGATTAAATGTTCCTAGGCTCATTAACCTGGCGGATCATGGCGCGCGAAAAGCGAAGGAAAAGAGGCGGGCCACGTGAAAAAGAATTACACGGGTAATCACCTTCGAGCCTGGATAATTGCAATTGACGAACAAAGGGTCAAGCATCGCCTATTATATGCTGAAATATACGTTCCAAGTAACAAAAATTTTCAGAAAATAAATTCAAAGAATTTATCTGGAAAAACGAATATAATTTAACGAATATAAAAAATTTGAAAGTAATATGAAACTAACAAAAAAAAATAAATAAATAAATATAACTTTTAAACAAATGATTATAATTTCTAATTTTCGCAGTTTAATTTCAATTTATTGAAAAGAAATAGACATAACTTTTAAATAGAATCTGAATCTGATAACTCGAAAATAATACGAACAAAAAAAAAGAGAAAGATAGATACAACTTTTACAAAGTATACGATTTTATCCAACAATATTTCCAAATCCATCACGTTTCATTTCCAGATACATCTAATCCCTCTTAATGAGTCATTCGACGACAACGTTTCTCATCTTTTTTCTTTTCTTTTTTTTCAGGGAGGCTGTGATGAGGGAAGCCGGTTAAAGGACCCTGTGTCGCGCAGGCGCCCGGTAGGAGCACAGGAAAGATGCTGCCTTCCTCGAGAGCTTTATTAAGCCCGCTGCTGCTTCTAATCATCGCTGGAAGCACCGGTGCCTTCAGCTCCCGACAAGGAGGTAAGAGAATCGAGGATGTTTTGCCCCCAAAAGGGGCACCGCCCGATGCCAACGACGACAACGTCGAGGAGGACAAAGTCGCAAGGCGACGCCCCCCTCCCCTTCCTCCCTCGTCAATTTTCCCAAAGTTTTCCCGGCCTTAAATCCGGTTAACTCGTTGACCGAGTTTCCCTCGGTGTGTATCCTCGTTTCGACGCCATTTTCGTCGGGAACGAAGATCGAGAACCTGTTGGATGACGATCTATTTTTTTTTTTTTTTTTTTTTTTTTTTTTAAATTACGTAAGCCGGAAGAAAGACGGGCCAACTTTCGAGAATAACGACAGATTACGACTCCCTGTTGCGTTGACCCTAGCCAACCATCCGTTATCCCCTCCCTCTTTTCGCGATAATAATAATAACTTTGGCCAACGAAGTTTCAAAATGGAGATAAATTTGGTACATCTATTTGGTCTATTTTGTACGGATTATTTCGTATACCCGATCGAGATTGTCCCGTTTATATTTGTTTTACATTCTTGTCCAAGAAAAAAACGCGGGAAAAAATTGATTTTTCAAATTCGTTCAAAGCCAATAAAATTTATACGAATGTTTTCGACAGTTCAATATATTTGTTTTAACCCGTTTTCTCCTTTATTTTTAGCGCTTATATCGAATCGATAACCGCTTCTCTCGCGAAGATCTGATCTTCTTTTTTTTTTTTTTCTCGTATCGGCAATCGCGAAAAATATTCGTCGAGGCAAACTAGATTTTAATTCGCAACCGCCTGTGTGTAAAGAAATCCGGCGGGCGGCGCATAACCGTTTCATAACCGATCCGCGAGACAACGGTTGGCTTAATGCAAACTGGCGCCGTTTCTCGGAATTACCGGGCCTGCTTCTGAATTTACACGACCCTATTTCGGAAAAGCTTCGTGCCCCCCCTCCTTCTCCCCCCTGACGAAGCGCACGCGCGCCTGACTCATCGTTTCCGCGTCGTTCCTCTTCCCTTTCCCCTTCTTTTCCTCTGCACCGGTTTCTTCTTTCTTCTTCTTCTTCTTCTTCTTCTTCTTCTTTGCGCGAAACCAAACGGTCTCTCAGGTCGTTTGTCCGTGTTTCGCTTTGCTTACCCTCGCGTGGAGGACACCTCTTAGTGACCATTTCCTAGATTAAGGCCACCTGGAAAGCAAATAGTTGTTAGACGCAGTGGAGAGAGAGAGGGGGGAGGAGGAACATCCTTGGAAAACTATTTACCAGTGGGAATTTCTCTTCCTTCATTCTTGATCCCTTTCACTGCTGTTTACCATTATTTCTCTCGTTACAATTGTTATATTTTTTACTCGTTCTATTTCTCTCCATCCAGACCAACTTTTTAATCTATTTGTCTGTTGCTAATTGCACGCCAGTTTAATCGTTATTGATCTATACTACTCGATCTATTATCTCTTTTAATGCAGTGTATATCGAAGGAGAAAGGAGGGAATAGAAATTGGAATAGTTAAAAGTTTAACTCGGATAAAAATTTATTTCGAGTGATTATGCGTCGAGATTGTGGTATATCTGTAATGGTACAGGTCAATCATTCGAAGACGACTTTTCCATCGATAAATCGGATCATGGCAAAACAATACGGGAATAAGACGTTTTTGGAAAATTACGGATATATATAGTCCCTCCTCTCCACTCGTCCCATAACAATATCGAATATCCTTATCAGAGAGCACGTTTCTCCGAGAGACAACTACTTAAACTACAATCTAAAAAGCGAATCTAAACTCCACGACGAGAACTTTTATATTGCGTTTTAGCTTTTCTCTCGAGCATCTATCCCCGTTCAGCGCAAACGACCGAACCAAGCTTCGTTACACTGGCCCCCTCTCTCCTCGCCGTCGGAATAAGAGGGGAGAGAATCGACCGATGTACGTACGCGTTGTTACGCGTTGTCCTCTAGAAATATCTAGAAAATATCGGCGTCCACTAATGAGATGAGATTTCAGATTTCCAAGAGCAGAGAAACGACTGAACAGCCAACTCCTCCTTCTTCCCCCTCCCTTGACCTATATCTTGAAGCTCACGAAAAAAATGGTCGTCGAGAAGGAGAAGGAGAAGGAGAAGGAGAAGGAGGAGGAACCGCGAGAATTAGGAATGGTCTGGTTGGTTACGTTTTCAACCAATTGCTTCAAATTTTCTTCCCCCTTTTCTCCCCTCGACTCCAAGCTCTTGACTGAAACGTTAACGGTCGATCGACTCGATACTCGTATTACGTTTTCTTACGAGTCTCTAAGAAGAGAAGTTCTATTGGCGTTGTATTGGCGATCTTATTCTAGTTGATTGAATGTAACTGTGGGGCAGTTTTAAAACAATCATGGTCAGGGAAAAGGGATCAGGTGAAAGAAATTCTATCTGTTTCGTATTTGTGTGATGAACGTTTCTTTGTTTTGGTTAGTTTTATTATTCGTGGAAAAGAAAAACGACAACCAGGTAACGAGTCAGCCTGGTATTATTCCTGGTACTTATTGTCGGTTCTATATTAGACACGTAGCTCGCAGATGGCGACGAATTCCTCGTTGTTTAGAATCTCGACCTCTTGTATCTGACATTGGATATATTTGGAATCGTTCGTCCTCTCGAAAAGTATTTCACATGATCGAGAAGATGCAATAATCATAAACAAATTTCTTTTCTTAACGACTTATATATGTATATATTCCATTATTTTCTTAAATATGGAAATATTATCGATAGTTTGACTATTCAAAATCAAAATAAATGGTAAACGTTGAATAAGTATCTAAAAGTAAGGATTTGCGCTTGTGAAATATTAACCAGATATATTTAATGGTTATCTATATATCAAAATGAAAAAAGGAGAGTGAAAAGGAAGAAAGATTGAGAGTTGAAAATATAATTTTGTATTTATAGAATAATATTATATAGTCTCTTTTGCATACATATGAAATTAATAATCAAAAATTTGAGAAAATATTAGTTTTTGAATTCTAACGAAATCTAAAAATCGAAACACATAAATTGCATTAATGATAAATGAACTTTATAGCCAAATAACGAAACAAATTTCGAGCTAATATGTTAGGCGAGTAAAATAGTTTTGCGAGTGAAAAAAGTTTTTCTCTTTTATTTTTTCTTTTTTTTTTTTTTTTTATTATTTTTGTATAAATCTATTGGATGATGCTGGAAAATAAATTCCCATTCAACGGTGGTTTCATGGGTGGTTGCTCGTTACGGCATTTTTGAGCGGTTGATGACTGTTAAATTACGCAACGAGAGACCGGCGATTGTTCAAAGTGGAACACGATGATAAATAAAATTCACGTTGCAAAATTATTTACTCTTTTTGGCCTGAATCATTTTTCTTTTTTTTTTTTTTTTTTTTTTTCTTTTAGTTTATACGCTTTGAAAAAATTAAATTCTCTAATTGAATTGAAATACCGTAAAGGAGAATGACTAATCGAACACTTGTGTCGTTATCAATTTATCCAAATGGATAAACATTTTAGCTTTCGATTAATTCGCGTCTGACTACGGAATAATTTAAACTTCAAAGACAAATTTTATTCGATTATTCCCTCTATAAAAATACGTTTATTTGTTTTTATTGAATTTTTCTTGTCCAATTGACTTTTATTTTAAAATATTTATTTTTCATACACAACCGATTGCACGATATAAAATAATTCGAATTTTTTTTAAATTAATGAGATGTTTTAAAACTAATTATCGCTCTCCCGATAATTTATAATTGTTACGATCAAAAATTGTATTGTATATCATATCTTATTATCCATTGAAACTTTTTCATTAACCACTTAACTATGCACATTTTTTAACATAAATTACGTATTTAATAACTACAAAAATGCGAAAGGTATTATCGAAAAAATTCAAATTCTATAAATCGTGTATCACTTTGAAACGAAACGAGACAAAGGACACGGACGAAATAAAGGACACAGTCGAATTCGAGTCGTAAAACTCGATCAAACCTTTTGAAACACAGCTTCTCCCTACGATGGCTAATCAACACCGCCGTTTAAATTCAATCACTCGTGAAAAAGGTCGAACGAACTGTTTCGATTCATCGACTCGACCTCGATCCGCCCGAGAGTGGGGAGGAGGATTCTACGAATCAAAGAAAAGGAAAAAGTAGACCAGTCAACACGTAAATTTCACGTTACGCCTGTTGATTGAAGGCAACTATCTAGGAATCGTAAAACGTTGATTCGAAATAAATATTTTCTAAGTTCGTACGATGATTCGACAAATATAATTTCATAAGTGCAAAAGATTTTTTTTTTTTTTTGAAATTATCAAACAGATAGGATTGCATCCTAGCTAACTTAAAATTCACATACGAGTTATATATTATAATATTTTATGTATCTTTACACATAAAGAAAGAAAATTTGTCTAATATTATAGTGTATATTATTGTTTTGATTTTAATAATAAAATAATTATCAAGATGCATTCTCGGTTTATCAGGGCAAGTGTCACAGATAAAATGTCGTTTTTTCATCTTTCTTATTTTATCGAGAGCAAAGTTTACAATCCCAATAACGTGCACTCACATTCACTGTTTTATTATTCTTATTTTTCATTCATTCTACATTTTTCTTATACTTATTATTTTCTTCAATTTCTTAACGAATAGAAATAATTTTATTTATTCAATAACGAAAAATCAAACTCATCTTTGCCCAAACTAATTTCATTTCATGCTTACAAAACTCAAAAAATTTGAAAATAATATTACTATCTGATCACTGACAGTTAAATGACGAAAATGTAGTTCGATCACGGTCTAATTTAAGATAAAAAACCATTCGATAGTATATTTATTCGTGAATATGTTGTGAAACGATATTTTAGAAAAATTAAACATAAATAAATATTGTCGCTGTTCGAATTACCACATCAAATCGAATGGTGTCTGAGAGTTCATTCAATTCAGGAGAGCAAAGGTTAATTTCTTTAAAATTGTTGTTACAATATAAAACTTTTGCAATTATCGAAATAATTTTTACTTCTAATTTGTTCAATTAGATACTATTGCAAATTAAAATTTTTTTCTTTTAACTGTCGAATCGAAAAGTACAGTTAATTATTATAGAACGAAATAATGGTATTTGAATACAGAATTCGAGTTGGAAAAATGTTTGACCTCGAAGATCGGAATAGAGCTATCGAAATGATCGAATCACGAGTCGCTAGATTTCGCCGCGGCGAGTAAACTTTTTATCGAGTTCCGGTGGCGATAAAGCGTCGCCAGTGTAGACAATCGGTGCATTTATTGGAAAGTTGTCGCGTGTGATACTTGTCGTGAAACATATCGAGGTTGGAACTTTTTGATGCCTGAATTGGAAGGCTCGTTCGTTTATTATGGCGGATACTCACTTTTCAAACAAATGATCATTAAAAGAATTAGAATATTAATTAATTAGAAGAAATTACATAAAATGTTTAGCGTTGCAAAATCACGAATCTTTTTATTAATTACACATTTTTCTCAGCCTTAACTTAATCAATATACACCTTTATTGGATAATTGTGAAACTGTGCCCAATCATCTGCAAATTGTTATAAAATACATAATATTATAACAATAATATATATATATATATATATATATATATATATATATTACAACATAATACATAATTGTTATAAAATACATGCAATCATCTATCAAACTATCGATTTAAACCATTCGGATAAATCTTCCGGAAAATAATTTTAATCGAATAATCCGAATAAAATTAACCTCGCTCGAAGAGTTAATTTTCGAACCCTCGATATTCGCGAGTTAATCGAATAAAAGCAGTTCGACACGAGGCAGAAGTGGCGGCAGCTCGAGTTATTTTCTCAATTTAACCAGTCGAGTGGGCCGTGTTTCGCCGGACAATAAGCGTGAAAAGGAATCACAAACGCGGAGGACGCGCCGTCTCGCGGCGACGAGTCACGTGTCGAGATCAAAGCGCGCGGACAAACGGTGGACGACGACGACGCGTTGCGTCCTACTCCGCTTAATTACGAATCCTTTTCGAACCAGGCCACTCTCTCTCTCTCTCTCTCTCTCTCTCTCTCTCTCTCTCTCTCTCTCTCTCTCTCTTCCGTGACCACGTCCGCTCTTTCCCTTTTTCATTTCTCGCCGAGTTCACCCTTTCCTCCCGCGATTATACCCCGCTTTATTAAAGCGTGCACCGACGTAAACGAGCGTGGTAATTGCAGCCTCGCCTCGTTTCATTGTGTCGCCTTTCACGTGCCGGCTTGTTCCCTCCCCGTTTAAACGGTTTTTAAATCGACAAAAGATGGTCCACGGCTGTCTCCTCTCGAGATTCAAGTCTTTGAGAGAACAAGCTAAATTGTTCGTTATCGTTGAAGAAAAAATTGGATGATTGAAAATTTCGAATTTTTTAATCCGATTTCAAAAATACAAATTTTCGCAAAAAAAATTATAATCTTGGCGATTGTATCACGATCCGATCCGAATTTCGAGTTCGAGGAATTTTTCGAACGAGCAGAAAAAGGAGAAAAATTAATCTACTCTTATATGATTTGAAGAAAAAAACGTTTCGTTTTTACGTTTAACACGCTTTTCTACTCATAAATAAATAAATAAAAAAGAGCACGTCCCCTTCTTCTTTCGTTCCGTTTCCAACTTCACCTTTCCCCAACTCGCTCCCTTGCTTGTTCGCGCAGATAAAACTCGTCGAAACTGACGAAGTCGCGGGACGAGGAGTCCAGATAAGGGCCCAAGGCCGCACAATTTTCCCTTTACGTTTTTTCAGTTCCAGCCTGATAAATTGTTTACCCCGTCTCGGGGAAAGTTTCGAAGCGATCTCGCCTCGAAACCCCCTCCCCTTGTCTCATCATAATGACCAGCCGCGATGCTCTTTTCCTTTTTCCTTTTTTTTTTTTTTTTTTTTTTTTTTCGTCCACCCTCGTCGTGTCGTTTGGTTGGGAAACTCGCAAAAAAGGGAGGGGGGAAGGGGAAAACTTTCTCACCGCGAAAAGGGCCGTTAAGCAAATCCCAGGACAGAAGTGGGCCAATTTGCCACGGTTATGCAAGGATCGAACACCAGCCCCGTTAGCTATGCCGGTTAACGAGATAAGAGTGTGAGTAATGAGGAAAGGATCGATCACTTTCGAAGTTATTTATTAGGCGATATCAGTTTTCACTTTGCCCACTTTTCGTCCGTGGTGTTATTATTGGAGGGATGGATTTTTCAAGACATTTGTGAACGTGTTATATAATTAAATTATTATATTAAATTATATATATATTAAATAATAATATAAAATAATAATAAAAAATAATATATATATAATTAAATCGAATTTTAAATCTTTATTCGATTATGAATCTGTCGAATCAGTTTAGATATACAGGGTGTCTATAAAAATAGTCCTCTCCAGCTGAGCATTCTCTAATACGAAGCTTAAAATGCTTATAACTCTTTAATTAAGCCTTATAATGCGTGTATATAAACTTTTCTTTCCTCCAAAGGTGTCCCATATTTTTATAAACACCCTGTATACGCGTCTTTCTTTATTTTTCACTTGTTATTGTTATTATTCTACGTCCGGCAAATTAAATTTCGATACCGCTATTCTAAAGTTTTGATTTCCTTTATTTTTAAGAATTTCGAATTCTAATCATCAATCGTCGAGATTTAATTGCTTATACAACTGCAAAATAACAATTTACAATTTTTGGAACACTTTGGAGAGGATCGATCGAAATGGAATAAATCCTCTTTATCTCAAAGATATTATTCGCATCTCAATCACTGAGACTCCGAGAGAATTATTTTCCGCCAATGAACGTTATATCGAGTGTTGCTCGGTCGGACAGTCGTTCCTAATGCACCGTCCACTATTCAGAATTACTCCCGACGGGTTTACTGGCAAATATATTCGCGACCGGTGGAAAGTTCGCAACTGGGCGAAAAGTCATCGGTTGGGAACGGAATGGCCGATTGCGGGCGAAATATCGAATGTAGAGACGGGCGGGGAATTAATATTTCATACGTAGAAAAACAATAACGCGACCGGTGGAGCAGCCGAGAGTTGAGCCGAGCAGATTTAATTCCTTAAAAGCTAGTGCATTTCGAGGATTCCGCTTTTACTACCCAGCGCGTTCGCCCGCTTTCCATTTGCTTTGCCCAACGCGCGTGGCTGGACGCGTCGCGAATGAAAGATAACGACGGACAGGAGCCGCGGAATAAATTTTCCTAATAAAAATTTGTAGTCGCGCGAAAGCTCGACTCCAGCGCCGCCAATCGTTCCCACAAGAAACAACAGGAGGCGAGAGTTTTTATTTTGCAAGAGATATTCGATATGTTTCATATTTCTCATTCTCGAATTAGAAAAATTCATCAACTTCTCATTTACACGCAAGGTATTATTTGTTAATTAAAATGGAAATACTTGTAATTGTTAAAATTATAGCTGTAAATATCATTTGTTTCGACACATCTTTCAATTTTTAGGTTAACCTAATTATTACGAATTGTAATTATTTTTCTAATTTCATTCCGCTGATAGAAATCAATTGTTTTATTTCAGTTGAATATCAATCTGTTGTCTCGTTTTCAAACAAAGATCGAGTTGCAGATTGTTCTTGCAAAACAATTTAAGCATAGAATGAATCATATCAAGAATTTGGAAACGTGCTTTCGAAAATAATTGTCGAAGTGAATCTTATGCTAATGTTGGTTCTTTAAAAAAATGAAACAAAACTGTGGTAAATGCAAAGATTGTGGAGAAAAACTTGATATATTTTCTCTTAACAGCAGTTGGCCAAATCTACATTATTTCGAATTTTGAAAAAAATCCATAAAACAAGCATCTTCAAACCATTTCCAACAGAAAAGAATAAAAAAAATCGCGTAGAATTTTGCCTATCGAAAGTACTTCCTGAGGAAAAGTTTATAGACTTTAAGGATTATATTCACATTGATGAAAAGTGATTCTACTTGAAAAAATGCAAGCGATTCTAGCGCTTTTAGATGAAGAAATTCCACATAGAACGTGCAAAAGTAAGAGATTTATATCAAAGATTATGTTTATGACACTTCACTCCAGATGAAACAATAAAAACCGAACAAAAGGAACACTTATTAAGAAGCTAAAATAAATAAATAAATAAATAAAAATAAAAATTGTTGTAAATACTTAAATCAAGATACTAAACCAATTATTAATAAAACTTCTCTAATTAAATTTAATGATACCTATGTTGATCGTATACTTGATGAATATATTATAAATCATAATAAAGATACTTATGGTATAAAATTAATTATTCCTTTATTAATAAATATTAGACGACTATATTTATAAATTATATTAACTAAAAAAAATAATCCTGAAGACCTTAATCCATGAGAAATTATCATTAAACACCAATTAATCTTAATTCTATAAAAGTCACTATTTTTGTAATTATTAATGTACAATTAATGAAATTGCAATAGATATATTAATTTTAAAATTAAAATTCCATATGAATTAAATAATAATTAAAATTTCATTTAAATAATTAAATCTAATCTTGAAAATTATTATTAATCGTAATATTCCATATCCACCTAATTTTAATATAATAGAAGCTAAAATTAGAAGCTAAAATGAGTATGGTGCTTCAACATGAGCTTTTAATAATCAACCATGAAATATATAAATTTTAATTAAAAATAATATTAATAAATAAATAAATAATGTTTTTTGAAAACATTGCCAACAATTTGCAAAAAATGGCCAAGATATTGCTATATTTATTCAACAGGATAACCAGATCTAAAAGATAATGATCCGTTACTATTAGAGGAGGGATTTTGTAATGGATAGAAAATACAAATGAAATCACAATCATCAAATAATCCAGACTTTAATTAGATGTGGGTTTTTTTAACTCAATGCAGTAACTACAACATCAAGCTTTGCCCAATAATATTGATGAATTGATAGAAGCAATAAACATAGCCTTTGATAATGTTTCTCTCGAAATACTGGATAATACGTTTCTGTCACTTCAACAAATTATGCTGGAAGCAATGAAGAACGATGGCTTTAATAATTTCAAGTTCATACATATAGAGAAAGCAATGCTTCGCAGCCAAGGGATCCTATCTACAATTTTAAAATGCAATAACAAGACTATTGAAAAATCCAGAAACTATTTGAACACTCAAAATAAAAATTAGAAATAATATTTTTAATTTAATCTAATTCTTTTGATAATAAATGTTGCGTTCTATATTTATTTTCCTTTGCTACTGTTATTATGGGACAAATTAAATTCATCAACTGTTACTATTATTATATGACAGAGGAAGTATTCTATGAAACTCAAAACTCTCTCCCCCTTTTTTTTTTTTTTTTTTTTTTAATGCTCCGCCGTTCATCGTGTTTAATTGATTTCAATAAATTTCATTTCGGGGCCCACCGATACAGCCCCACCTCTGATCGATTGATTTTTCAATCGCGTAATCGCATCACCGTTAAAAATGAACAGATCCATCTTCCGCCCGCAACCGTGTATAAATAATAAGCGTGATCATTTACGATGGCCCGTGGAATCGTTATTAATGGAGTTTCGGAGTAAAAGCGGCGCCACCCCCCTCCCTCTTTTTTTTCATAACGGGACGATATAAATCGCTTTATTCCCGCTATGACGCTATAAATAATTTGGTCACCGCTATCCACCGGCAAATCCTCCATATTTAAGGCCCATCTATCGAGGCCGATGAAAGCGCGGCCGTTTCCTATTCTTCTCCGCTGGTTGCTTTTCCTCCGCGCGGAGCCCAACTAATCCGGAAATAAATATTCCTGTTAGTTTCCGGATGGTTGGAACGTGGAGGCCGCGCGAGAAAGTTTCGCTTCAATCTACGCGTCCTTGGTACGGTGTCTTCATATCTCGTATAAGTACGTATTCGTAAAATAATTTAATCCTAATTCGCATCCTGTGAACGAACACGAATCGAATCGAATAATAAAATTAGACGAAGATATCATTTGTAATCCAAAATAATTACAGAAAACCAAGAAGTAAAAATTAAAACTTGAAAAACTCTCATTAACCATATGTATAATGTAGAGTACAGTACAGTATAGTATTTAAATACTTTTAAAAAGAAAAAAAAATAAATAAATGCGTAACATTTGAAGGAATAAAATTCGCCTTTGGCGTCGTCGTAGCCCATCACGTCGTTTCCCTTTCCTTTTCCTCATCCTGGCAATCCGCAAGGGTTTAAACCACAGCGAAGAAGCCCGACGACGACGACACTCGGCATTCCGCGGAGCACAATTTACGAACAACACCACGGTACTCTCTTTCCCTCTCGCTTTCTCTCTCTCACTCGTCTCGCTCGCGCACGCGCGAGTTTCGAGGTTTTCCTCCCTCCCTCACCCGCTCGCGTGTATGCGGGATAGTTTGTCAGAGTCAAGCGCTCGCTAAGTATGCGCGACCATTTGTTTCCGATCTTCTATTCTGGCATCCGTTATTCTACACTCGCCGCAAACAGAATTAAATGTTTCTTCGAATACGGTACACGGTACATGGAAAATTATTTTTCTTTGGTAATGATTGTTGAGATCCAAGTAAGGGTGTACTATCGATGTTAAATACTTGATTAAATACGTGGTTTAAGTCAATAATATTTATAACGAGATATTGGTAATAAAATAACGAAATGAGGAAGAAGAATCGTGAATATTGCAAAGATTTGACTGTTCTTCTTCTCTTTCAAATGGAGACAAACTATTTTGGTTATGTTACCAGAGACAGATTTTATACTCGTTATCGACGGAGGAGAAAAGGAATGACGGAAAGAAGCTATTTTCGAAATTACTCGTTCGGGAAATAACTCAATTTTGTGTCATCTAAATCGAATTCAATGTTCCAGAATATTCATTTTATGAAATGAATATTATTGCATTTAGTAAGATATGATTCTTACTTGTTTTTATTTGCACAAAATATAATTTTCATAAATGTTAAATGAAAATGAAATAAATGAATAAATTTTAAATGAATGGACAATTTCAAATAGCAAAAATGATAAAATAATTTTTAATCATCTATTAATATTTCACATGTATATATATCGTGGTAATTCCATAAAATCAGTTAGAACGAACAATACGATTCCAAACACGAGAAACGAAACATAGCAATGATTTCGAAGAGAAACAATTTTCGAATATGAGGATCTACGAGAATCATCTTTGACACGCGAACCATACTGGTATTCCAAATGAAAGCGTAGAGTGAATCGCATAACGTTTTCAACCAAACGGAAAAGCAATGGCGATGATTTTGTTTTTTATTGACATCAATGTATTTTTTATTTATTTATTTCTTTTTTTTTTTCCGAAACGACAGCGTTCGTTACGTTCTTCGTTACGCTTTCATAGGATTCGAAGCGCAATTATTTGTAATATCGTGACCGTTACGGTTTCCACCCGTTGGGGGATTTTTACATTTTTTTTTTTTTTTTCAAAACGATTTATATACATTTTTTTCGATCGAGGAAGGGACAGGTGGGGCGTGGAAATGTCAGCGTCAAAATAATTTCGATAATCGGGATCGTAATTCTATTACTGCTCGTCGGGGATGAATTTTCGCTTCTGAACGATATAGCATCCAATGGCCGAAAAGATTTAATCGCTTTTGGAAAGCGTTGAAAACCCGTTGACCGAATTAGCCGTTACACGTCATTAAGTATCAGGGTTTCAGTGATCGTGGATCAGATCATGAAGTGCGCGTTTCATAAATAAACAATGGTTGATAAACGTTGCTTAATAGAGAAATCAATTTGTTGTTATGGTTCGCGCTCGATTGCGAATTGAGCTTGCTCTCATCAATCGTAAAAGAGGAAAGAATACGAGTATTAAATATCTTTTTTTGTAATTTTTTTTTTTTTTGGTTTTGGAAAATTAATTGTAACTAATAAAAAAATTAAACGAATAGGATAGTAAGTTTGGATAACTATTTCGAAAAATACAAATTATACGAAAAAAATGATTGGAACAAATATTGTAAGGTACCAAAGGGGAACGTATGGATGATTTTGAAAAGATTTATGAAATTTTTATTTTCTGAAAATGCGTTTGTAGATTAATTACGTATTAATACCTTGTGCAAAATATTTATTTTTTACTAGTGATAAGAATGATGGGAATATACCACTTCGTTTAGAAGCAATGGAAACAGAATAATGAACTATTAAAAAATTATATAATTTTTATAAAATTATACTTATTACTTATAAATTAATAAATGAGATCAAAATTGATCAAAATTTTTATTCAACATCTTACTCTATATATAGTTTGTATTTATACAGGATACAAGAAATGTATCAAAGACAAAACAGGCAAAACATTTTTCTAAGTTATATTTTTTAAATTTTCAATTTTCACGATTAAAATTCTTAATCGATATTTGTTTTTACTAAAACATGTAAGATCGTAAAATAAAAAATAAATTCCCTATTTGTGGTTTCAATTACACAGAAAATAAGGAATAAAGTGAGAAGAATGACAAAGAGATTGGCGATATCGAAAAACTATCGGGTTAAGTCAAAAACAACAGAGGGATGGAAGAATTCGAAATCGAGAGTCATCTGATCGCGTGCAAACCTAACTTTTCCGACAAAGGGACAATCAGTGTCAATGAATTACTTTCGAGTGGCGCGTGGCGGTCACCCGATGCGATCAGCTTTCACGAATTTCGGTCATCCGTTCGAAAATCAATCGATTCCCATTGAGCAATCTGTGTTTTCATTCTATTCTATCGTCGAAAGAATCGAAAACTGCAATCTTATTATCAGATTGCGCTTTTTATCGAGTCGAAATGTGTTTCTTTTCAATATGGCCATTAAATAAATAATAAAAAAAATATATTTATTATACATAGGTGTGCTAAAAAATGTAGAAATACCGATTAATTGAAAATGTTTTTTTGTGAATATATTTTGAAAAATATCAATGATTTTATGTAAAAATAATTTTTTCCAAATTTTCTAAATAGAAAAATGCTTTAATTAAAAAAAATTAATCTGTAAGTAGAAGCAGAGATATTTGAAACAAAAATTTGTTTAAATTTTCTGTATAATATTCTATCATATTGTTTTTCAAATTATTCTCATACTACATCATTATACTATATATATTTTTTTTTTTTTACGAACTTATTTATATCGAATTAATTTTAATAATTACAATAAAAATGCACAGTTTATATATATTATTAAATTCTTCGACATAGAAAAGATGAGAAAATAGAATAAGGAAAAATTTCCTATTTTTACAATTTTCCTTTTCTAAACATAATCTATCTCCAGATGAAACAAAACTAACATTGCTAATCGTGTCGCTAAAAGGACAAAGCTTTCACATCGTAGGGTGCGTAAACACGATCCCCTGAGGGGATCAGGTGCGGATCGAAAACGTGGAACGCGACGAGAAAATATTTTTCATTAATCTGATTATTTATCACCCGTCGAGCTTTCACGAGGGTTTCCAAGCCACCCTCTTACACCGTGTAATCCCGTGTACCGGCCACGTTGCCATCGCGGTTAGGCGTTTAAGGGTGGAAGAAGAATCTGTCGTTATGAGACACGCCTCATCCCTCAGTCGTCTTTTCATTTACATATTGAACGTCTGTCGGTATAAGTCGTCTGAAAATTGGGTTAAACTACTTTTTAAAAATTTCTTTGTATTTTTTGTTGTTGATGAGTTTTTAAAAGTTAATATGTATGAATCTTGTTGAATTACGATATATTTATTGTCGAATTTATATTCTAAAAATAGAATTTTATCATATAAAAAGTTATTGAAACTAAAACTAAATGAAAGAAAATTTTTAATAAAGGCGATACTTCGTTTTATATAATTTTTTATGGCATCATTTTCTTCAAAGTTTTATTATATTTTTTTAAAATATAGCCTTTACTAACCAATATATTTCTAGATCTAAAATTATATTTCGCTTTCTATATTTTGAGAAATCATTCTTCTTATTCTCATATTTAAAAGTATACTGGATAAGTTAAATTAGATAATCAATATATTTCTGAACTTAAAACTATTATATTTTGTTTTTCTTATATCAGAAAATGCAATAAAATTTTAAAAAGGATAATATCTTAAAAATGTTGATTCGTGAATTAGGATAAAGGATGTGTCTTTTCTAAAGTAGGTCCAACTTTTAACTATTAGAGTGCACACGAGTAATGAGGCAAGGCCGTATGCGAAGTTAGGATATTAGAAGCATGCCGGTTAAAAGGCAGTAAAATCAGGCAAAAGAAACAGTCTCTGTGACGCTTTAAAAGAAAAATCACTCGCTGGATTAAAGCTTCGTGTTGGTCGGCAGTAAAGTTATATTTAGACAGCTTTGGAACTCGCGCCTCTTTTACGTCCAAAGAAAGAGGAACGTTTATTAACCTTAAGAGGATGCACTAAAGTAAATGAATAGCTATCTTAAAATAACCTCTGTAACAAACTTCTTTTTACTTGATACAGTAAAAAAAAAGAGAAAAAACGTAGAATAATTCAATTTAATTCGATTTTTTGTTAAAAAATTAACTTTTGATATCTATTAAATAAATAATATATCATTTCGTTACGATTTCGTTTCAAATTTAACAGAAGAAATCATCAAAATTAAATCAGGCATTATATATATTGTACAAATTTATATAAATATTGTTTAAATTCATCATATAATTGTCATATATTGTATAAAGAAAAAATATTGAAAATTTATTCTGATGACATTATTTTCTAGAACTGTAAACATTTACTAATTGATATCATTTACAAATTGTTAGAAATAATTATTTCATCTGATTATTTCAAATAATTATAATTTATATAATATAATTTATTACTTATACGTTATTAAATTTATTATTTATATAATACATATTAAATTTATAATATAATATAATAAAACCATCTAACATATTGTACGCTTTATCTATTAACTAGAAAATAAACTATCATGCACCGTGAATTATAATTGTGCAAAAAATTTGTTTAAATTACCATCTTTTCTTCTTATAAATATTATATATTTATAATTTATTATTTATTCATAAATTTATATTTTTATTCGTATATTTTATCTTTATTACATATACTTACCGACAAAAATCAAGAAACAAACTTCCTTTACATTTTTCATTCACTTCCATAAGCAATAAACTTCTTTTCCAAATAAACTTGCATAAAGGTTAACTAAAAACAAGAAATATGAAAAAAATGATTAATTCTTTTCTTAATAATTGTACATATATATTTATTTCTAATAACATTTCAAATAATATCACTTCAAACATATCCAAGTCTGATCGCCATTAGTCCCAGTACATTTATCATTCCTGCCGATTTCGCGAACATTCGTGCACGTTTTCACGCGTATCTATTTCCGCGGTCGCGTGCGTGGAATACTAGCCACGTGTAACTTATCCACTCTTGCCCTCTCTCCATTAAACCACCGTAGTCCGCCCACTACCATTAAATTTCCACGAAAGCGAACGGTGAAAACGGAGCCACCTAAATCATGTAACGATAATGTCGGATCCGCGACGTTCCACCGATACCCAACTTCTACTATACGAAATTATCACTGGTCCAAGGAGAGGTTCGATGACGAATCGCTTTGGAAGAGAGCCGGTGGGAGGGAGAAACGTGCCGGATGCGAGATTCGCCGTTTTCGGATTAATAATTGTGTTTTGTCCGAGATGATTCGAGCTGGTTGGGTGTGGTCCTTTCTCAGACTAATCCAAAGGCGTGAGAAATTGCTTCTATTCGTACGAGGATAATGATACAAGGTGGAATAATTTAAATGGTGGATTTGTACGATTTGAGAATAATAATATTTAGGGAAATATTTTCTTTGTTAAGATTGGTCGCGAAGAATTATTTATCTAGATTTTGATTGGATTCGAAACAATGTGAATAGAATGAATGAGACCGTGCATGAATTTTAAGAACGTATGACGAGTGAGATATAGATTAGGAAGCAATCGAAAAGTGTCATGGCAGATAATCGAAAAGTGCGTATTAGATTATTATATATTTGTTGAATACAATTTAATTAGTATTAAGTGCAATAAATAAGCATTGATGTGAATATATTATTTATTTAATCTATGTCTTAACAAGATATAAAATATATTTTTATAAGCAGTTATTGTTTGATGATAAAATTTTGTTATTGAAGATTTTTGTGAATGGATGATGAATGGACATTGTGGAATATTTAAATAAAATATTGTTAAGATTAATCAAGTTTCTTGAATTCAAGCTATTGTTTGTCTGAATAAATTGTTTTTAACATTAGAAAAACAAACAAATCAACAAAATGATAGCACAGGTATGATCAAACGATATTTTGTTATAAATACTTTTTATATTCTTGCTGAATCTGGTCGCCATGTTAAATTATGTTTAATTTAGTAGATCAATAAGATAAATGGATGCAAAATATCGTTTTTTTTTTTTGTTAAATTGATAAAAATACATAAAAGATTAATTTTTTCCAATATTTTTATCAATTACATTATATAACTATATTAATCTTTCTATATTAATTTATATTTTTATTTATATATGCAATCTTTTTATTCTAACGTATAAAATCAAATTGATTTATAATCACATGATTTTTTTTTCTAAAAAAATAGCTTTAAATTCAGAAACTTTTATAAATGTAGTCTCGTTTCGAATATTTCCAAGGTGCATACCGTACATTGCGTTTAATCACTCGATCGTAAATCGCAGAAACGTGCAACGTTCAAATTTTCATTTCTCTGCGAAATTTGTTTCACGAACGGTTCCTCGGCCATTGTCGTTTCTCGTTTCGCGTTAGTCGAGAAAGGACGGTGAATAATATCGTGGCACTTACTTAATACAGGCACTTATTAAGCGGCGACGTTTCTCGTTTCGACGATTTATAACCCCATATCCCCTAATTAAATCAAATATAACTTGACGAAATCCTTGGCGCGGGAGCGCGGCCGTAATGCCGATCATCATTACGAAGGGGACGACTTCTACTTTATGCAAAGCACTTTCAAAGAACACCGAGACGTTTTAATGGAGTTAGGAATACGTTGAGAAACCTCGATCGACGTTAACGCGACATGGAACTTTAACGAAATATATTCCTCGTCCCGTCCTATCTGGATCGCTTTAAAATGGATCGTTTAGATCGTCTGCCTCTCGTGACGAACTTATCTTTCAATTCGATTTAGAAAATGAATTCTTTGAAAAATACAAAATATAATAATATCTTTGGTATTTTTTTTTTCATTTAAAGTAAAATTATCCAAATTTTTTCAATTATTTAAATAATTATTTTCTTATCCGTATTTCTAATATAGCTTGATTTTATTCAAGAATTTGAATAACTTAATATGAAAGCCTTGTTTATTTTTTCATTATTCCATATTATTTCATCATCTAAATACTTGTATATATTTTCTTCTTATTACCAAAATAAAGTCTCATTTAAATTCAAAAAATTTAAATAATACATTTTATTACTCGTGTTTCTATAAAAAAAGATAAGGATGCTATAAAGTCTCATTTAAATTAAGTTATTTTAGTATTCATATTAAAAAATAAGTTAATTTATTCAAACTTGAATTTAAGCAACTTAAATTGAAACAATAAATAGTACAACAATATATGTATAACTGTCTTGTAATATCGTGCAATTGTTAAGTTAATCGAAATTCTTGATTGGAATATACGTTATAAAAATTTGGTAATTTCTGATTCGAGATTAAATTTCGAAAAATTACAATAAATTCTTTGGGACCTTAAGAAGAACTGGTTTCATCGGTATTTCACAGAAGGTGCCCCATTTATTAGAGGCGAGAAGCTCGCTTATTTCTCTCGTAGTTCTCCGTAAAACGGTCGTTTCAGCCGGCACCGCGAACAAGAGGGTAGCGAGGTAGGTCTTCCCTGTGACATACGGTCTATTAGGACTAATAATAGTGACTCGAAGAGGCGCGGACGCCCGTATAGTTCTCGTCGACCCACGTCGTACGTCTTTCTGGCCGGCATCCCCCTCGAATCCATGTCTGGGCCACCGTGAAAAACAGGAACAATGAAGTTAAGAACGCGATCTTCACCGTGAATTCTCACGTTCGATCCATGCATCAATTAGAGACGCTTTCTTCGTTTGAATTAGTGCGCTCTCTGATGTACACTTTCGAGCCAGTGCACGAGCCGTGTGCCGTTAAATATCGTTTCTAGATACCGATAAACAATCGGATTGAGTAGAGAGAGAGAGAGATAAAAAAAACTTTCAAATAGATAAAAATGGTGATAAGAAAAAGAGTTCATTTATCTTAAGAATAATAAAAGAATTGTTTTTAAAAGTTGTGAATTTTTTTTACATTGTCATTTAAATATATATGAATGAAAATTAAATTATTTGCAATATAGTGACGATATGAATAAGATAAAATCTTTTATACGTGTTCAAAATATACAAAAACAATTTAAAGATTTTATATTATAATTCTAAAAATATATTTTAAATATATTCGAATTATTAATACATTTGTACGATGCGACAAAGATACATTGAATAATTAATAAAAAAAATATCTGATAATAATTTTGAATAAGAAAAAGAATAAGATTTTCGTTCATTATCGATATTTGTCACATCCCAAAACAGAAAGTGTCCCATACCATATACGAGACAGGGATAGAGAGAGATCGCTCGGCTGGCAAGTGGCTGCCACTTTCGGCGTACGAAACTTGGATTTCGCGTTTTAAGCGGGCATCTTCGCATGTTCTTCATCGTTGATCACGTAACAGCCTAATTAAAGCGCTCGTTCCCCCTGGCGCCCTCGTCGAATCGATACTCGAGACCCGGTCGAGAGGGCAGCTTGAAAAGGGGAGGACGAGCCACCTTCTCCCCCTCTTTTGCCCCCGTCTTGGTGCCCCGGACGGGGCGGCACGTCGTCTGAATTTTTAAAATTCCTTCAGGAGGCGCGTACACGGATCGCACGGTAAATCGAGGCGAAGGATATTCGGTATTCGATTGAAATATTCACCGGTCGTGTTCGAATTTCCAGATAGCCACCCGCCCGCCCCCTCCCCTCCTCCCCTCCCCTCCCCTCCCGGATAACGGCCGAGACTGCCTCGTGATTCTCGCGCGGCCCGTGAATGTTTCAATTCCCTCTCTCTATCGCGGCTCCCTCGATACGTAAACTAAATCGCTTGCGCGGTCGTCGAGTATACAGGTTTGCGTTTGATAATTGCGAAATGAAAGGAAGTAGATATAAGGGGTGATTATTTCGAAAAATGTGAATGCCGAAATATCAATGGTTCGCGAGCTAGCGAAATTGGAAATTTTTTTTCGTAATAAATGTTCATATAATAATATTCATCTGGAAAGGAAGATATTTTTTTTAATAATAAATGTTCATATAATAATATTCATCTGGAAAGAATTCCCTTTATCTAAATTAGATCTTGTCTATTAGTTCGGAATAATGGAGATTTCTATTAGTGTTACATTATTCGAAATGATATTTTCGATCGTTTCAAATTTGACACAGTCGAGCACGTACACTTGAGAGGTAACGAGAGGCTGTCGAATGTGTTTCTTCTCGAGTGCTGCTCAACCATTGAGTATTTGTAAACTATGTCATGACTTGTATCAACCTCGAGATTTGTCTCTCGTTATATAGTTTCTATTACGTGTAACCAGCAGTCTCTGAATTATTGGTGTGTCTAAAGTTATCAAAATGACATATAATGTCGTACAGGATTTTCAAGAGTCGCAAAATATTTTTTACAATTAGTTTTTTAACATTAAAAAGATACATATATGGATGATCCATTTAAATATTTAAAAAAATATATTTAAAATTTTATAAAAATATATTAAAATTTTATAAACAGGTAGAAAATATAGATTCAAAAGATTAATGATCTAGACACGAAAAAAATAGCTTCGAAAATAATTTAAAAATTTAGATTTAAGATATTTTATCTTTTGCACGACGAATCGTTATTATAATATTCGACGTGTCCTGTATTGTTTCCTGTTTGAATTATATATTCTAAAACTTTCGTCCCCTCTTTGCAATAAATCTTAGTTGAAAAAAATTAGAAGAAATCATCCGGTCGTAGGCGGCTACCATTTAGATTATTAGGGGAAAAGCGGCAATCTTCATAATTCAACCGATTAGGCCAATCTCCTGGTAAACTTCTCAGTCAGCTAAGTCCTCCCTTCCTCTTTGTGTACCAAGTATAAACAAACTCGATGTGAATAATACTAAGAAGAGATTAACGAGCAATTTCATCCAACGATCATGTGCGATGCATAATTAAATGAAAAAGCCTTTTCTTTATATCAAATAAATAATTTTATCGTTTCGAATAACTTCAAATTCAACAATACCTCCACAAATGGCAAATTTGTCTATAATTGAATCAAAAGAAACGATTTCAATTCAATACTCTTTTGATCATGTAAATATAATTCCTGTAATTTTTCTTTTATAAAAATAAATCTATCATTTTCCGTACGACTTTGCTGATGAAAATAAAATCAAACACCTTATTTCCTATGATTCTCTTTCGCTTATTTTCACCCAGTATATCTTCTTTCCTTATCACTGTCGGAGCAAAAGTGATCAAAGTCCTAAGAGAAGTCACTGAAATTTAATCGTTTCCACACTTGGCAAAATCTGACCCCAAACTATCGCCATTTACGAAGGCATTGCTGTATGCCCAGATATATACGCCACGAAATTTTCAACGGTTTTGACGTGTAAAAAAGAAAAAAAAAATAAAATGGCGGAAAAGGGAAGAAGTTCGTGTCTGAGAATTCGAAACGAGTTTCGGCGCCTGACAACGCGACAGATCGTATTATTTTTGGCACACCGAAATAGCGTAGAAGAGAAAGCGCCACAGCGACGAGTATGCGTCCAAAACGACCAGCACGCCCCCTGTTGACCGGCGGAGAAATGTTCGACCATCTTGTTCCCGATCTCGCCACAAAGGGGCCACTTTGGCTTCGACTATCTTCGCCCGCCTGGGCGCCATCGCGATCTTCGTCTCCCGGTTAATGTCCTTGTTCCAAACTTTACTGCCTCTTGTACTTGATTGTGTTGTAAATGCAAACGCCATAGAGATTCTCTAAATCCTTGCTATCGTAATAATTCACGATCAAATATGTGATCCTTTCTTTGAAGGAAATAGATACATATTTTTGATAATTTTATTGTTGAATAGTGAATAGGAACGTCACTTTCAGATTTTCTTGTTAAAATACGTATCGAATTAATTTTTACTTATTAGTAGAATTTTTTTTCAGAGAGAATGAAATGTTAAAATAAGTAGCAAATAAAAATAAGAAAAAGAAAGGTTGTTAAAGCCAGTCAATCATTGTACTATCGAACGTTGTGCCTTATATATAAAATATTATTCACAGTAATAATAGCGAATTTAAAATAATACTATTCAAATATTTTATTTCTAAAATTATCTAAATTAAGTATTTTCGTGGATATAATGTACACTTATATCGAGCAAAATTCTTTCTTTCTTTCCTTTAATCTTTTTGCCAAGATTTATCGAGTACATTAAAATACATTACAATAACATTAAAATATTGAACAAATAAAATTGATCATCTTCGATTTGATTTATATTCGCAAGATGATCCAGGTAGAGAATATTATTCGTATTATTTATATATAAATATTATTTATATTCAAAATTTCGAATTCCATTCATCAAAAAATCGAATCAAAAATCAAAAATTTATTATTTAAAAAAAATTTGTTTATTTTTCTTCCAAATCGAATAATCTTCGATGTAATCTTCGTTCTCTTAATTATCCTATCACGAAGAAACCGTAATGGCGTTACGAGTTCTTTTCGAAAATTCGCGCATTCTCATCGGTATTCGACTCGCGAATTCCTACGTCTACGCGATTCGGGAACAGCGATGGCGTTTACCTTCGACTTCTGGCTGCCGGTGTTCCTACGTCTCTCGCAATTTTCGCGTTTGTACGCGACCGAGGGAACAATCTGAAACGCAGGCGACGCACGTACGCGAGTTTTAAGTGGAGCGAAAAATGAGGTGCTATTTGGAGACAGAAAGAGAGAGAGAGAGTGTATGTGTGGGGGATTTTGAACAACAATGGCTGTGTGAGGCGACTGGATAGTAAGGAGGGAAAATTAAAGGGCGAAAAATAACACAGGAAAAAATAAAATGAAGAAGTGAAAAATATAAAAGTGTGAATATATCGAGTGAAGAATCAAATTATTATTTATTAATTCTTATATAATTCTTATATTTAACTTAACGGATTTTTATCAAAATTTTTATAAATAATTAAAGAAAGATTAATTTGCTTAATTCTTTAAATATTATAATATTATTTCAAATATCATGTATATTATATAGTTTGAATATTTTGAGTTTTTTCGATTATTCTTCGATCGCTATATTTCATCAATGAATCTTATCTACTTTTCCCTTTTTCTTCTCTGACAATGATTCGAACAATATCTTCACATGCGATATTGTAATAAATATTAACGAATATTTTTATTTGCTGAGAGATATAACTATATTTTTTTATTTAACACAATATCTTAATTTATATCTTTATATTAAAATTGTTAGATATTTATTTATTTATTCCAAATTTCGAATTCCATTCATTAAAAAATCGAATCGAAATCAAAAGTTATTATTTAAAAAAATTTGTTTATTTTTTCTTCCAAATCGAATAACAAACGAAAGATTCTTCTCTTTTATTTTATTGAACGCAATATCAACAATTTATCCAAAATAAACAATAACGACTTGAAGTTACAAAGCTAAGTATACGAATATGAAAGATAAAAGTTTTACGCGTGATTCCACGACGTTGTCAGCTTCTAATTCAACCGACGCCTCCATAGAGCTTTATGCAAATCTTTGCGTGATTCTGTTTTCCAAGCAGTCGTTAAACGCCACCAAATTTACCAATCTCTCTCTCTCTCTCTCTCTCTTCCATCGTTGAACTGTATTTTCTCGGCCCCTCGGTATTTTTGGCCCCTCCCCTATAAACAATAACCGACGATGGGTTGTTTTTCGACTAGAGTGGTTCAACACGTCGTCTCAAATGTCACAACCCGGTTTAAAATATCACGCGAATACATATATATATATATTGTTCTGGGGAATTTTCTATGCAATTGATTCGAATAATAACGAGTTTCGAAGTAATTTGATGCTTCACTCGTTTACCTGTTTTCCATTTTTCCTGATATTTTTTCATTTTTTCTTTTTTTTTTTTTTCGACGATTAGATAATTTATATCACACAGGATGAATTATCTTTGGAAGATCGGTTCTGAAGATTCTCAAAACAAATACAAAAATGTCGATTAGAGTTTGGATGAAGTGAAATGGAAATAAAAATATTTCTGTCTTTATCCTTATATTTGAAGTTAAATTATTTATAATTTGATAAATAAATTGTGGTTTTTAGAATCATTTTAAACATGTTTTGCGATAACAATTAATATTCTAATTTATAATTAATAATTCAGTTACCTGAAAAAATAGAACACCTTAAATATCAAGTTAATTTTACATATATTTGAATGCCTATATGTATTCCAATATACGTTTTAATATAATAATTTTAATTTTAAATATTCTAGTGTATTCATTGCTTACGAGAAATATTTGTATCATTTTTATTTATTTTTATACATTAATTAAGTTCTAAAAATTTGAAATGTAAAGTATATACAATAAACAAAACCATGCATTGAAAATATACATAAATGGTATGAAAATTTGTACACTATTTCTAAAATTGCAAAAACATTTTTTTAAAATTCTAGATACAAAGTATCTAGATACTATCGAAAAATACCGAATAATTTCTCATCGATGTACTCTAATTCCATGAAAGAAAAATATTCCGTTCGCTCGAGCGCTCCCCCCTTCCTCCCTCCCCCCTCCTTTCTTCTGGCTCGCAAAACGGATCTGCGCCAAGTCCACTGGTAGCTCGTAAGCCATCGAAATTCTTCACCTTGTCAGCAGTTTCGTTCGAGGCAGAGAAATCCGGCGATATTTCTCTTCAAGGCGCCCGACCAAACTTGCGATCGACAAATTGCGATGAATTGTGCACTTTTGAGAGAAAAGGGAGATCGGCCCTACATTTCGAATTTACAAGAACGCGTTAGAGTTAAAATGTATCGTCGAACATTCAAATCGTATTGCTTATTACGGTAATATCTTCATTATACGAATTACATTAATGCAAGATGTTATTTAATTTCTATTAGAGGTTCATTCTATTATTTTTGGATAAATTTAACATCAAAAATATTAAAAATCACACATAGATGCCCAATTTTAGGTTAGATTCTTGGAGAGAATCTTATTGGAAATCCATGTGTGTCTTAAAAATTATGTTATATTCTAATTCAATATCAAACATAAATTTGTTAGGTTATATTAGAAATCTTGATGAGAATCCATGTGTTCGTAATATGATTTTTAATATTCTTGGTTCAAGAATAATCGATTATTAAGTATAACAATATAAGAATCGTTGCTTCTTTCTTTGTAAACAAAAATTTACACAAATACACTACACAATATTATTTATCTCGCATGAACAATTTTAATCGTATACATATAACGTTGGTAAAAATCGTTATCGAACAACAGCAAAGCGTCTGGTTGCGTCGTGTTTCGAATTGCCAGGGGAGGAATCGTTCACCGAGATTCGCGTCACCCTCTTTCGCGAGCATCACGCTTCTCTCTCGATCGAGAAAGATGGAGGCAGCTTCGCGAAGGAGATAGAGGAAGAAAGATGGCAGTGGAAAAGGCTCGAGAGGGAAATAAGAAGGGGGGGGAGGAGGGGCGAGAGGGCCGGTGGTGACGAGTCACTCTGTCATTTCGTTATGAGTTACCGGGAAGAAACGAGGCGGAAGGGGAGGCGAGCAATTCCTCGTGGAATTTGGGGAACGCTCGAGGGCCTAAATCGTTTCGCTGTTTCACTGGAAGAAAGAAAGTCTTCGTTTCCGCGATCAAAGGCTTCGAATCGTTCTACAGAAAATTCAAAGTCGCCTCGCCTCGACAAAATTATTATGCATACCCGGTATGTATGCACGAGGAAAGATGTTGGAATCTATTTTTTAATCTTTTTTTTTACGAATTATTTTTGTGAAAACTTTCGAAACGGCAGGGGGAAGGGAATATTTGAATGAAAACGCAAGCAGAATTATGAAAATTTCAAAGTGCCTTTCATATTTCATACCGCTGTAATTACGTGTAATTATACTGAAATACAGATTCAATGGCAATACGTCTTTTTTATCAGATATTACATTTTGCTTGTATCAATTATCAATCGTGTAAAAATAATACTAAATGATAGAAATTTTAATCTATTTAATTATTAATTTATATTAATAAATGTAATGGTGTGCAAATACCGAATGCAAAATGAGAAAAACTTAAAGCTCCAGCACATCGTTCCGTTGATTGCCCTCCCTATCGAGCGAATTTACTCAAATGTCAAGATGGTAGAGACGCGAGTGTGTACAGACGCTGCGGCAATTCCCTCGTTTTTCAATTTATAATCGAAACCAGCTCCCCGTGGTAGTCGGTTGCCAACTTGCCAGGCTTCTGCCACGGTCGAACGCACGCCAATCGAGCCATGTTTCATGTTTACCGTGAAACATGCTGACGAGGCTGCACGCGAGCCCTGGGATAATTAAAATAAGAAATCACGAGAAGATGGCGGTTGCGAACGGCGGCAGCCTCGACCTCTTCGTTTCTTTTTTTTTTAATCTCGACTTGGCTCGAGTTGAAAAATTCATCCGGCTGAAAACCAAATTTTTCTCGCATTTCATTCTAAAATTAATAACTCATTCGTTCTTTATTAATTTCTAGAATGAATGGATTCTCTAATATGATTTTTAATAACACTGGATTGAACCAGTAGTTTCCAATAGATTCTCAAAACATCTCTCTTTCAATAATATACTACCAGTGATGGGTAAAATTTAATAGTTGAATTTACGAATAACGTTACTTCGATATTTTATCGTTCAAAACGTAATATCAATCGTAATAAAATAACCGTAGCCAACAACTACGAATAAATGATATTCGAGCATTTTAACAAGTAATTATTTAAACTAACTTTATTCGAAATTTTTAACTAGTTAATTTTTCAACAAGTTAATGCTCAACTCCGTACACCTTTCAAAATCCTAATTTTAGCATTGAGATTGTTACCTCTCATTCGTACAAATTTTCACAACTTGTATAAAATAAGGTTCAATCATATTGATATATTCGATATTACCTTCGATCGGTAATACACGTTACATCGCGAAAAGGCGTCCGATCACGAGAACATCACTAGAAACTATACGACTGTACGACAGTCGCAAAAGTTGGCCAACTGCCGGTGTCCCGCCACGGAATCCGATTTGTCTCGGTTTCAAAGGGGTTCTCGAGGCCTGGCTTCGGTCTGGGCGAAGATGGTGGAGGGGGGAGGAGGTTTGGAAACTGGAACGGTCGAATTAATGAAGTAAACCGGGGCAGAGAGCGTGGGGGGAGGGGGGAGGGGGGAAACGTGGAGCCGTGGAGAAAGCCGAATCGATGAGCGCGAGAACGAGCGTTCTCGTTACGAACGATGGACGCGGAGGTTTGGTATCCGAGCTAATAAACCGGAAACCTAATGCGGTTCAGCCTAATAAACCGGAATTACCCGTATTAGGTGTCGGATCGTAGCCGTGTATCGCGCCTAGCTTCTCGCCAATAATGCGAATTTAGATTGATCCGTCCACGTGTGGAACGGATGCCGTGTCCTGCGAATGCTGCGAATCCCTCTCCCCCCCACCACTGTCCCCACTACTCGCGCGTCCGCTCGAACAAGCGAATAGTGGGGATCGATAGAAATTTATCGGCGGCCGCGACAACGTTGTCGCGAGAGGAATGAATATAAATAGTGGAATTGCGAGAAACGTGAATCGACGGGAGAGTTTAAGGATGATGTATTAACAATGAAAGGATTTCGATTGGATACCGCGTATGTAAACAGCGTTGGACGCTGTAGTGTCGCGAAGAGTGGAAGTATTGGAAATGATTAATGAAACAGTTTTGTCGAAGCGAGACGATATTTGGAGATTTATTTTGTTCGTAGTGATAAATATATTAGGAGAAAGGTATTTATATTCGAAGATGCAAGATATTGAAAAGTAATTATTATTTTGGAGGTAATTATTTTAACTCGTAATTATCTCTTATTATATTTTTTTGTCGGTAATAAATATAGGAAAGTAAATGCAGAGAAAAAATGTGCTCGTTCGAGGAATAAATTTATATACATATATATATATATTTCGTTTAATGAAACGAAAGTTGTGTGAATATTAAAATCTCTCGTTCCTGCGATATTCTATGAAAGATATAAATTTTAACACGATACTAGCGTCGCGTGACTAGTAACTACCGATATATTATATTTATTTATTTATCTTTACCGAGTTGATAGCATTTCTCTTTTGGGAGCAAGTTTATTCAAAAACTATATTATATAAAAAAAATCATTAATATATTTCATTCGCGTAACCTGTATAACATAAATCTCTCGTATAATTAGTTCCAAAATTATCCAACCACGCTAAAATTATTATACTTTATGAAAAATCCATATATTGCTAATATACAATAATCATATAACACGTAAATAAAATAATTATCACATCTCCAAATAGAAAGATTGACAATTCAAAAGAATTCGCCAAACTCATTAAAAAAAAACAAAAACAAAAAAAGGATCGGCTCGAACTGTATTAATCACGAAGATGAATATATTATATTTCGAATGTGTCACGAGTTAATTGAAAAGCCAATCTTTCGAGGAGAAAAACATGTGGAGGTAAACAGAGTCTCTCGAAACAGGGTTCCCAAAGTTTTTCGTGATTTTTCGTGGTGGTAAAACGCGTGACTGGGGCGCAGAGAGGGGGAGAGAGAAAGAGATCAGAGAGATTTTCGTGGTGCGAGCATCGCTGGCGGGGCGATGGAAAAATAATCGAGAGCCGCCTGTCGCACCGGAGGACAAAAGAGATATTTCACCGTCCGACAAATTTCCTCGCTAAATGGCCGTGCATAAAAATAGCGGAGGAAAAGAGGAAGATAGAGAGAGAGAGAGAGAGAGAGGATGGCAAAACGAAAACAAAAATCGCGACCACGGGTGAAGTGGAGACACAATGCAGCGGAAATCGGAAGCGCGAATTAAAAACTCGTCGATCGATAAATATGATGATAATAATAACCAATAATCGGAGGGATCCCCGTCTGTCGAACGATTAACGATCCTCGATTGTCCCCAGCCAATGAAAATTATCGAAATTGCGAAATTGAAATTAGATTGAACCAAATGAGTTTGGATGAGTTCTTATCTTGAATTTTCAATATTTTTCTTGTTTCAGAATTATATTATAAGTGGGGGTTTGTAAATTTTTCAATTTCAGAGATTTCTGTCCATTTTTTAATTCTTGGTTTCTTAAATGAAGTTGAACAAAGACAAAACCGAATCGAGGCAAAGTAACGTTAAATTTCAAGTTAACCTAACTTTTAGACCAATTTTACAAGTAAAATGATTTTACCTTCTAATTTATATACGTAATAATGAGACGTTTTTATGAGAATTCCATTAACGATACACTTAAGAATCATAGAACAATTTATATTCGTTTCAAAAATACTATGAAAGGAAATCACGTATCGTTTAATTTAAAATGCTATTCTCATCGAATACTTTTTTTTAAGAACACAAGAATGATCTGTAATTAAAGAAAAAGAAGAAACGATAATTCAATTATATAATCTTCGAATCTTTTTAATCCGACCTTTGTGCTCACGCATTATATCAGGAAGCAAGTTAGAATGAAATTGTCATTGGGCGAGCACACGCGATCGCGTCGTTTGCCAATCGTTTGGCGAGCCGAGGAACGGAAAAAGTCGTGACAAATATTCGGAGAGAGAGNCTTTTTCATCCTCGTGAAGAGGCACGAACCACTTTTAACCCGTTTCCAGAATTTCGTCGGGCACTCGCCACCCACTTGTCCCGCATATTTCGAACCTTCTTTCCTCCGTAATTGCACTTTATCCCCCCTCCCCCCTTACGGGACACGAGAAATCGAGCCAACACCCTCCTGATCTCCTTTTTCATCTCTCTGCTTCTTTCATGCTCGTTCGCGCGGCCAGAACGATCTCTGCCTACCTTACCGATCGTCGGTATCGTATTGCGGATCGTATCGATTAGAGAACGCTCGACCATTTATCGGAGACGAACGAAGCGAAATGGTTGTCAAACTCGCTCTAGTTACGAGTAATCTTTAATTTGTCGAGAATATCTTTCAAAAATGTTATATAAAATATATATGTATATTTATTATATGTATATTATATGTATATTTATATATATATTAATTTATTATAAAAATGGATTCACGTGGATTCTTATTCTTTTCAAAAATACTACTAATCAAAGTATCTGTTAAAAATCGGCCATCTCGAACTCGATTAAATTTCGTCAAGTCATTTTGCTCGATATTTCATTCGCAATTGGACGCGATAACACATTGCCCACTCAGCGAGATCCGAATTATTTAGCGAAAGTTCTCGAGTGAAAATAAACGGTGCCCCCTCCCGTCCCCCGTGGATCATCCATTACTTAGCGTGCGTTAACGCGTTTCGCCTGTAAAACGCGCGCCCCCCTCCCTCGTCATCGGCCTTGATCGAAGGTACACGGGGCTCGGTTTCGAAGCCTGTGGGAATATCTGACGAGCATTGCGAGCCGCGTGTCTACCCTCGTTGCTAATTTCACTTTGCTCCATCCCACGTTACGCTTAACAGAGGAGAAGGTCGCTCGATAACTCTCTCGATTCGAGGAAAAACGTGCCCGTTTTTAATTGCACGAAAATGTTCGCCTGATAAAATATCAATTAATATCTTTTTTTCGCTTGCGTTAAAATTGGATGTATTTTGTACAAATGAACAAAATATTCGATACATCTGCTACTGAATCCTTTATAAAATTTTCAACGTGTGCATCAATTTATTTTTATCAATTAATTATCAATTAACTACATATTTATTGTACAAGGGAGAATTTGTTGTGTACCAAATACTTATTTTTAGTGTACATTCTATCTACAATTCAGATATATAGCACAATTTTTTATAATCTAATTTCCAAATCAACCATCCATTCAATTTTCTAAATATTATAAACTATAATCATTCGTGCAATATGAATTGTGTGATGCAGTTTGTTAAACAAAAAAAAAAAAAAAAAGTTAAGGAGAGGAGACGAAATTTTTATTAGAATTTCTGAAAAGAAGTCCTTCCTCGCGAGGGCCGCATTAGTCCTCGTGATCTATCACTTAGCGAACTCCCCTCGGGAGTTTGCGCGAAGACACCTTTCCCTCGTTACTTCCAGACCCTCGTGCTTCCAGAATCTCTGCGAACTTTTTAATTTCGTCTCGCGATGCGCCCGCTCCCTCGTTGATCATTCCGTCAACCGATACAGAAATCAGTTGCTCGAGAAACTTTTCAACAGAAACATCCCTTCTGGAATATTTTAGAATATCTTTTGATTCCAATTGTCGATCGTCTAATATAATAATTTATTATTAAATTCTCTCTTTTACTAAACTTAACGATCGTCGATATATTTAGGGTAAAATAGTCGAGTCGATAATAAAATCGCGAGGAAAAGGAGAGGATCGTAATCGTGAATAAATTCGAAGGGAATTTAGTAGCACGTTCTACCATTTTTCAAATCGCGGAGACAAAGTATTTTGGTACGTTGCCAGAAGGAAAGATGGGAAAGGGGGAGGGAAGAGAGGACCTCCTCTTATCCCCCGGAGGATCTCTGATTTTACGCTCATTATCGACGATCGATAATTCGTTCGACACTTCGATTTCTGTCTACGAGAAGACGAATGGGCGAATGGTCGAATGAAAGAAATTAATCGAAAATTAATACCCCTTTAATTCTCGCCCTTACAACAATTTCATTACACGAAAGAGAAGACGGGAAACTGTAAAAACTTTAAAAGTAAAAAATTTTAATTACACTTAACGATGTATATAATTCCACGTGGGATGATCTTCGATGATCCCACCGTCGATATTCATAATCAATGAAGTTTGTTACGGAAAAGAAGAAGGAGGGGAGAGGAAAGAGTACAAATACAAAAATTATGAGAGGGCGGGGCGATCTATCACTTTGGCGAGAACGAGAGGATACGTGGGTAGTCTACGTGGCGTGTCACCGTTTCATCCCCTCGGGACTTTCACAATCGGGACATTTTTCTCGGCCCTGTCCTCCCCCTCCCCTCCCCTCCCCTCCCCGTTTCTTCTCGTCAACGACGGCAAACTGATGTATGGCTCGTGATTGGAGTGACTGTACACACACGAAGGGAATTCTCCCCTCCCCTCCCCCTCTCTCGAGGGGTTGGAGGCGAGGCAGCCGCGACATCCCGTGGGAAAAACTCGTGCAGCCTCGCTCCGGAAAACTGTACACGCCGTGTCACCGAATTCTGCCCGCGCCTGCTCGCTAATTGATTTCTCTACTGGCTCTGTTCCACCCGCGGGACACGAGCCTTTTTTCCCCCCTCCACCCTCTTCCCACCCGCTCGTTTTCGCCCCTATCCCTGCACGGGGATCCCTTCTTTGTCCAATGAAATTCGCGACGAGATTTTTTTTCACCTTTTTTGTTTTTTTCTTCCTCCTTTTCTCTTTGGCTTCGTTTTGAGATTCTTTCTTTTTTTCTTTCTTTCTTTCTTTCTTTCTTTCTTTCTTTCTTTCTTTCTTTCTTTGGGGTTGTGATAAGCGTGAAAAAGTTTGAATTGGAGATATTGAGATAGATTTGGAAAATTATTCTATTCTTATTATGTATTATTTTCGTATTTTGTTGATATATTTAAAATATTTTAAATGTTGCGTTTATTTTAATTTCGTTGAATCGGGATGTTATACGTATATATATAGAAGAATAATTGATGTTTTGATCCTTTTTATGTCGCGTTGAAGAAGAACAGTTTTGAAATATCCATGTCATATCAACGACTTTTCGTAAATTTTATTACATCTCTACGAAATTATTGACAATTGTGAATATCTTTTTTTACGATATCATTTTTTATTATACTCGACAGCTATTGTTTCTTTCACGCTTCTGACGTTTCTCGATTAAATCAACGAGCAAGATTGAGCAAAATTGATCTTTATATTGGAATTCGAATTACCAAAATACAATTTTCGAATCAAATTTACCGGTTTCAAATTTCGTTCGGTGTTGCAATCGTTGTAAAAATAGACGAATATAATTCTGGCAGAAATTAATATTAATTTTTATTCAGGCAGAATTTCCTCAATATCGAAAATTTTCAGATCAAAATTTACCGCGAATGCGATACTCTTGGCAAAATTAATATTGATTTTTGTTCATCTTTTTTCCCCCTATTCTTTGCAATTACTAAAAAAAAAAAAAAAAAAGAAAAAGAAAAAATACAGCAGATGGCAAAATTGACAAGTTTCCATTCGATCGAGGATTAAATTTGGAGATGAAAATCGGTAGCGGTAATTCAGAGACACCCGATGGATAAGGAACGCACGCATCCCCTATTCCGTCGCATCGACGTATCAATTTTATCGAACGTTAACAGCACCGAGGCCCTCCCTTGAGACAAGAGAGAAAGTCGACAAGTGAAAGGGGAGGGGCGGAACGAAAGAAAGGGCAAGTCAAGCTGGACGTTAACGAGGTTATTACTGGTTTCGATTGCACCCTCTACTTGTGTAACTGTAAATAAGGGAGCATCGGAGTTGTTGGGGGAGTTGGATGGCCCGGTTGGCACGAGCAAGATGGCCAATTACTTTAAATCTTGCGCCCTCCGTGATCGAGCTAAACGATACCGAGATGATTCATAGATTTCGCCCAATTTGTCCTGCATTGTGTCGACGATTATTTATTGGACGAACAAATGGTAACTAATATAATGATTATTTAACGAATAAATTATACGATTCTATAAGTTTTTGTAAGCAAGAGTACATAAATGAGAGAAGAAACTAAAACTATATTCAGAAAATAGAAAAACCGTGCTATTGAGATCAGTTTTTGTTTTATCTCGAAATCCGAAATGGTTGCCAAGATGTAAAATAAGAAAAGATTACGAATAGGCTCGTGATTCAATGATCCGTATTTTTCTATATATTCTTTCAAGAATCGTGTCTGGAGTTCGAAATTGATCAGAGCGAGAGATTGGAATAAGCGACAAGAAGGAAGGCAAAAACGATTAAAAAAATTATCCTTTCCTTTACACGATGATATCTCGAAAATCGAAAATCGTATCGAGATAAACAAAAATGCGTTTTAAAGAGCAAGATTCCACGCTTCTAATGATCTTTCACTCGTTAACCGGAAGTCATTATCTTCGGAGTTATAGCGGTTTAAAGTTTTTCTAATTTTAATAGAATTCAATAGAGTTTCTCGAGTACGAGTTTCACGGTTGAAAAATTACTTTTCTTTATACGACGATATCTCAGGAACCAATGAGCGTATTAGAATAAATGAAAATACGTTTTAAAGAGCAAGATTCCACGCTTCTAATGACCTTTCACTCATTAACCGGAAATCATTACCTTCGAAGTTATAGCGGTTTAAAGTTTTTTTAATTTTAATAGAATTCAATAGAGTATCTCGAGTAAACGAATGAAAAATTACTTTTCTTTATAAAGCGATATCTCAGGAACCACTGGGCATATTAGAATAAATAAAAATGCACTTTTAAAAAACAAGATTCCACCCTTCTCTTTTCTCTTATTTAGAAATTATTATTTTAAAGGTTACAACTATAAAAGTTGTTCTAATTTTGATCGAATTTAATCAAATGTAATATATTACTGATCCTTTATCATTAAATTTGAGGCTTATTTTTCTTCTCGTTAACTCTTAACTACTCTAACTAACGTTTGTTCTCATTTTTAATTACCAATAGTCAGAAAACAATGCCAAATTTTTCACTCTTTAATTTTCATTTTAATTTTCGTTCAAAGAAGAAATCATCCCTGTTGATATAGTTGAATATACAAGTGACACGACATTTAATTTACTAATTGGTATTTCGTTGATCCTCGCTCGTATTAGCCTTTTCCACTCGATCTACCGTCGATATTACACCTCCCGATTCTAATTTAGTTTCTGGCCCAGGTTCGCGAACCTCGAAGAGAATGTTTTGCCAGATCTTATCTCCAGATATACTTGTTTCTCCGGTACGATTAATTAGTACCGTAACACCGGCGCAAGAACCGGGACCCGGCTATTTAGATCGTGTTCGGTCTAACAAATTTCGAGCGTTTACCGGCGATAAGGTTAACAAACGCGTTGTGTGTACGAAACCCACACGGCCGATGATGAATTGCCCTGTTTCGGCCCTTCCGCATGAATTTCGCTTTAACACCGACTTCGACTTTTTGCCACCGCAATGTGGACACGGGCAAAATAACCACGAAACGTATCGTTTGTAAACTATTTCGGGCAAATATCGCATTAACCACTCGACTTACTGTACTTTTTTTTCCTCCCTCAATTGTTTGTCTTTACAACGTTGCATTTTGAAAATAAACGAGATGAGTCGATCATCTCTATCAGATCTTTTCGAGTAATTTTTCGCGATATTCTTTAATATCTATTACGAATATTTTGTTGATATATTCGATTGTGCACGAATACATTTATCCTTAGGAAAATCAGTTTCTTTTTTTTTTTAAATGAACTTTAATGAAATGTATATAGGAGAAATCTACGTATAATCCAATCGACCTTTTGAGATGCACATTTTTCATAACCTTTATAAGAATGTCAAGTCGAAGCCTTATGGACAGGCCTCCTCTATTCTATTCTCTATTCTCCTGCCTTGCTTGGACTTCGATCTAAAAATAACCTGCCCTACTTGGAACATTCCTTCGTTCGACTATGTTCTCGCTATGTCAAGGAGCAGTTGATAGATAATAGTTTATTCATCGCCTATAAAGTTTCTTCTAAGATACAAGGCTTCTTGAAAAACCCTTTTCTTCTTTAAGAAATATAAAGGAACAGTCGCTCCTCCAAATTATTATCGTCAACTTATTCTTATTATCTATACTCGTTGCAAGTCTCCTCTTCGCATATATGAACAAGAACAAAAGTAGGGGTCGCTTTCATCCGTGAGCGACGTCTCAACGGCCCGTCGATAATCACGATTCCGACGTTACCCACGCGTGAAGATAATTAACCGGTTTAATTATTTAATTAATCCCACCGACCATTTCCCAATGTTTTATCCGAAAGCTCGTTAAACCGCGCACGGGGATCCTCCTCCTCACACGTGCACACATCGAATCGTTGTTGGATCTGTGTACAGGCCCCCTCCGCCGCGGACAAATGAAGTCGTTCGTTTTCAAAACGGCATTTATCCGTTTCGATCAAATTGCGCGCCGCCTGTTCACCACGGCCCTTAATCTATCGCGCGTTTATTTCTGTTTATTGAAGTGCCTTCGAAATTATTTGCCAGCCCATTGTCCCTTTTAAACCGTGGCCACCGGTTTTCAACGATGGCGGCGAAGAACGAAAAGGGTGGCGATCGATCCGCGGGAATTTTATTCATTCATTCGTTCGTTCGTTCGTTCGTTCGTTCATTCATCGTTTTCCTTGATTCGAGGAGGTCGATGAACCTCGTTCCTTTATCGGGGGGGGGGGGGAGGGGGAGGGGTAGGAGGTTTATTGATCTCATTGAGCTTTCTGTCTCGTCGATTCTGATCGACCTTTGTTGCCGAAATGTTGGATCCTTTTCGTTTAATTTAATTTTTAATTCCAGTTTTTCCAGTTCGATTATTAGAAAAGAGTTTCGAACGAGTGGACAAAGAGTGGAGCCTATTTTGTTATTATAGAAACGTGTTGCAGTAATTTTGTGATTTTTGAATTTTCCTCGTTGAAAAGGAATTAACGTTGTATCATAAAATACATGAATTTATAGAAGTAGAGAATAATTTTAATAGTTTTCCTTTAAATGGATTATGTAGAGGTTATTATTACGAAGATGACACGCGTCTTTTTAAACGGAATTATGGGATTATTCATGCGCTAATCGATGCAGCTCGTTATTTTCCCTAAGAAGAAGTATTAAGCTATTCATGTCGAAAAGTCATTAGTTTAGAAGATATATATATATATAAGTTGAGAGTTTGTAGAACTTGGCATACGAAAGATAAGAAACACGTGAAGTGATATTTTTTCCTTATATTTTATACAGCGTGTCTTTTACAAACTTCGAGTTACAATATTTTCTATGCTAATGATCTTTCGACATAAGCGATTTAATATTCTCTCGTGGAAAGTAACGAGCTACATCCATCACTGTATTGAAAAGTTATGTTGTATATCCATTTATGAAATAAAAATTTGATCTTCCACTATGATCTACTACTTAGAGAAAATTATTAATATAATATGTAGAAATATTTTTTCCTTGAAAAACATTTCGTTTTGTATTCGAATGAAATAAACGTCGTTGTAAATATTTTTTTTTTTTAATCCTTGGCAAAGCATAGTAGGATTAAATCATACGTTTTGACGGTGAAATTAAAAATTTTTCAGAAAATGGATTCAATCGATCAAATTAATCGCTTTTAATCCTGTAAATACTTTTTAACGAGGTTCGATCGAGGTACATTTTGGCGGGAAAATTGAAAATTATTCAGAGAATATATTTAATTTTAAAAATCCTCCACAAAGTCGACCACGCATTTTGGCGCCAAAATTAAAAATTATTCAGAAACTGTCACAGATTTAATCACTAAAGTTAATCTATAAATATTTTCTTTTTATAAATATTTTCCAACCGTCCATAAAACTTAGTAGAATCGACCACATATTTTGGCGCTAAAATTAAAAATTATTGAGAAACTATAACATAAATTTATTCATTAAAGTTAATCTATAAATATTTTCCAACCATAAAACGTACTAGAATGGACCACATATTTTGGCGCCAAAATTAACAATTATTCAGAAACTATAACAGATTTCATTACTTTTAATTCTATAAACATTTTTCAATCCTCCATAAATCCATAGCTTCGATCACACATTTTGGCGCCAAAATTAAAAATTATTCAGAACCTATAACAGATTTCATCATTAAAGTTAATCTATAAATATTTTCCAACCATAAAACGTACTAGATCACATATTTTGGCGCCAAAATTAAAAATTATTGAGAAACTATAACAAATTTAATCATAAAAGTTAATCTATAAATATTTTCCATAAAACTTATTAAAGTTAACCACACATTTTGGCGCCAAAATTAACAATTATTCAGAAACTATAATAGATTTCATTACTTTTAATTCTATAAACATTTTTCAATCCTCCATAAATCCATAGCTTCGATCACACATTTTGGCGCCAAAATTAAAAATTATTCAGAACCTATAACAGATTTCATCATTAAAGTTAATCTATAAATATTTTCCAACCATAAAACGTACTAGATCACATATTTTGGCGCCAAAATTAAAAATTATTGAGAAACTATAACAAATTTAATCATAAAAGTTAATCTATAAATATTTTCCATAAAACTTATTAAAGTTAACCACACATTTTGGCGCCAAAATTAACAATTATTCAAAACCTATAACAGATTTCATCACTTTTAATTCTCTAAAACATTTTTCCATCCTCCAAATCCTCCATAAATCCATAGCTTTGATCACACATTTTGGCGCCAAAATTAAAAATTACTCAGAATTTATTATTAAATTTAATTCATAAATACTTTCTTTCTACAAATATTTTTCATTATAATCCATAAAGCGTACTCGATATAGATTCGATCACACATTTCGGCGCGAAAAATTAAAAATTATTCCATGAACCACGTGATCAACAGATCACGTAATCAATCCATTAGTCCCTGACCAGTATCAAGAGTTTTAATCCGGCATGAAAGGAGCCATCCCCTTATCCCCGAAAACCAGATATCTCGCGTGCATTGTCGGCAAACAATAAACATTATACCTCCGTATAGGACAATTAATTCAACAACGCAATTCACATACTAGCGGTGCAGGTGAATCAGCTGCGCCCAAGTGTCCTCTGGGGGTGCTCGAGGCCCGATCGATTTCGTCCACGTTTTCACCTTTAGTTTCGGATGCACAACGGGAAAGCCTTAACACCGGAGGCAATACGATAGTCGCAATTACGATAATCGCTGGCATAATCGGCTCGTTCCGCGTAGATCGAATCGGTCCTCGATGTCGTCCAAAATTAATGTTATTTCCCCGGCACCGCGTGGAGCTCGTTGTTGATCGTATACCGATCGAGAGAATTTCGATGAGATTCGAAACGTAATATAATTGATAATATAATAATTATAATAATTGTATCGTTATTTCGTTTTTTCAACTTTTCTTTTGAATATGATTTTCAAAAACTTTTCGAAAGTCTTCCTTGGTTAGTTTTATGTACAATTTTATTCGTGTAAGTTTGTATTTATTTATATATTTATAATAATTATTTTTATATTTTTTATCTATAATAATAATAATAATTGTATCATTTTCTCAACTTTTCTTTTAGATATGATTTTCAAAACCTTTTCGAGGTTAGTTTTACGTACAATTTTAGTTGTATATTTATTTATATATTTATATTAATTGTTTTTATATTTTTTATCTATAATAATAATAATAATAATTGTATCGTTATTTCGTTTTCTCAACTTTTCTTTTAAATATGATTTTCAAAAATATAATTTTATTCGTGTAAGTTTGTATTTATTTATAATAATTTGTAATAATTGTTTTTATATTTTTATCCATAATAATAATAATAATTGTATCGTTATTTCATTTTCTCAACTTTTTTTTTTAAATATGATTTTCAAAAGTACAATTTTATGTACAATTTTATTCGTGTAAGTTTGTATTTATTTATGTATTTATAATACTTGTTTTTATATTTTTGATCTATAATAATAATAATAATTATATTGTTATTTTGTTTTCTCAACTTTTCTTTTAAATATGATTTTCAAAAGCTTTTCGAGGTTAATTTTATATACAATTTTATTCGTGTATTTATTTATATATTTATAATGATTATTTTTATATTTTTAATCTATAATAATAATAATAATTGTATCGTTATTTTGTTTTCTCAACTTTTCTTTTAAATATGATTTTCAAAAATACAATTTTAATCGTGTAAATTTGTATTTATTTATAATAATTATTTTATATTTTTGATCTTGGACTTTTTTCGGGACGTTTATGGAATGTAATGAAAATTTTACGTATTCTGTATTTGTTGCAACAGGTTTTTAAAATCCCCCCTTTTTTTAATTTCCAGTATATTTTAATTCAATTTTAAAAATACGATATTATTCGATTCGATTGTAATAATGAAAGAATTATTTTTATACAATGATTTAATACAATGAAATTAGAGCGATCGTTGATTATCTGGCTTGATTAATATAAATTGGAACAGAGAGTATGGTTTCCACGATTTGTCTCAATTCATTTCAATTTTTTTTCCGAACAATAGGCTTCAACTTGATCACGTCTCTCTAAACGAAACATCATAACATCATGTTCCAAGCTAAATTAATTCTACACTCGGTAATTAGCCAATAATCAATCACTTTTAACCTATCAAATAATAACGTGCATTCAGATTTCATTACAACGATCATTTTACAATATCCTACTTATTAATTAATTTATAACGGAAATATTATATATTAATCAATTGCCATGATTAGCCAAAACAATATGCATTAGTTGATAAAATGAAAAATCACACACGATTTGCAATCTGCCAAATCGCTGGAAAAACTTTCCGAACCAACCAGCAATGCAAAATGGCGACCGAGTGCTATGTCGTTGGTATGCGAGAAGAGGGGGGAGGGGGAGAAACACGATAAAATTACGAATAAATAATATATATATATATATATATATATATATATACACACATTTTTCGTAATTAATTGAACGTTAATAAAATCAGGCCGAAATTTAGTAGAGTGCCGGATATTGAAAACACCGGAAAAGGGACGTTTCTCTCTTCTCTCCCGCTCTGCAAAATGAACGTCGCTTCCTGCGCTGATCGGTAACGCGTAGAGGAAAAGTCAATGAGCTTCGATTAACCGATAGAAGCCTGGATCCGGTGAAATCAGGACATTTCTCTCATTTCCTTGATTCATATAATACGTTCCTTGATTGAGGTGTTAGTGACGAGACTTTCCTGTTGGAAAGTTGCGTCTCGTTTGGTTTTAAAGATTAATTTTTTCGAAAAGAGCGAAGACGATTTTCAGCAAATGAAAAATAAAGTTGGAAATTGTATCGAATATTCGGTTTATTTTATGAAAAATCGGTGAGAAAGAAACAATATATTTATTACTTCGTTTCTACGATAGATAATTAGTTAAGAAGAAAATAATATTCAGATACTTTTGAGACGCAAAATGTATTATATAATTATACATTGTCAAAGCAATTTAGAAAAATATAGTAAAAGTTGTGTTAGAAATAGGGAAGAAATAGACTTCTAGGGAATTATTTAATAATATTTTTACACATTATATTTTGTATATTATATTTTATTATATTTTATTTTTACATATTAATATTTGTACATAATAAGTACAAATTTTAAAGATATTAATTTTTTTACACATGTCCAAGTTGATAATTCCTCCTAACTTTATCACGTTTTCTCTGGTAAAAATTTGATTGACGAGGTTGGAAACCGATTCTTAACGACGGATGCCGAAGAAATCCGAACGAAGATCGTATAAAGAGCGCTACCGATAACGTAGAAAACTACTAACGTATTCACTTTTACAACGATACGCGTACGATTTTTCCCCTCCTCGACGGTAAGATATTCACCAAACAATTCCTTTCTAAATTCTAAAAGCGAAACAAGAGGGTAGTATTATCGCAGCGGCACGCGGTACAAGCGAAATGGAAAACAATCGAGAAAGGTACACGAGTAATCCTCGGCTTGAAATTGATATTACCACCCTTGGTTCCCATCTTGATAACGTTCAAGCTCATTAAGGGAGAAAAATACGCGGTTGTTAATGACTTTATCAGGAAGGGGAGCCGGGGGAGGGGGGAGGGGAGGGGGCGACGCGGTTTCCGGCGGCCGCTAAGACGCCGCATCGAGAGATTTAATCGCCGGGTATTTAGCCGTTTTCTCTTACCCCAAGTAAGCGGCAAGATTAATAGCCGCAGCGCGAGAAGCTGCAACGCGAATTTACATCGCGACGCGTTCTTTAAGAAAATTGCTCCCCCTAATTCCAGCCACAGCCGCATTTCCCGTAATATCGCGCCTGTTGAAATTTCGCCCCTCCCTCCCTCGTTGGAACATTCCCTCCCCCCCTCCCTCCCCCCTCCTCGACATTCGGCGAACGTCCCACCACACCCCCGGCGGTGGGATTGGGTGGGACGTTAAACTTGAAATATGTGCCAGAACCAGCCACCACTCGGTGGATTTACTTTCTCGAATGATGATCGTCTAGACTTTCCACCTATATTTTACTCTCCGCGATCGTTAACCACCTCCAGACGCTTTTTAATTTAAGGGTGTATTGGAGAGGGATACGGGGCGAAAGAAGCAAAAGTAAATCGGAAAAATACATGGAAATGATTATTTTTGATAAAAAGAAGGAACTCTTCTTCTTCTTTCCGAAAAAATCGATCGTGAAAAATAAAATTTGAGAGGATAAATGTGGATTGATTTAAAAGTTGAGATAGGAATGATGAAGGACTTATTATAAAATTGTAACAAGAAGATGAAGAAATACATTCAATAATTGATTTTCAATATATTCATAAAAAATACATATTTAAATAAGTGGAATATGCATGTCAAGTGTCTGAGTATGTAATATACTGGATATTTGTTAATTTTAAACATAAGTTTGTTAATTTATTTTTTAATATTATTATACGGTTTTTTAATATATTTCTTAAATTTTGATAATTTCATCGTTTTGTAATATTGTATGTTTGAAAAATGCAAAAATAATATTTTTTATTATATGATATACGCTATTTATACTTTGCATTTCGTTCACAAATTGTTATCCTTTCCAATATCCGTGTAAACGCAACGAAAATATTTAAGCGTGGCTTCACGGTGGCCAGCAATATCGCAAGGCGTTTTAATTAATTACGCGGTCTCGAAAGTGGCCGCCGCGACGTTACACCGAAATTCATTCGAAAACTTTGGTCCAGTTCGGTGGGGAAAATATTTTCAAACTGCATGAGCGATGAAAATTGAAGCCTTTCCTCGAATTCCTAGCCAATTTTGGCTAGCCGACTACTTTGAAACGAGGAGAAAATTAACGAAAGCGAACGTACCATCAGGAGAAAGGCAGAGAGAGAGAAAGGGAGGGAGAGAGAGAGTAAAAGAGAAGTTTGCGATTATACACGGCGAGGCAATAACGTGAATTACGAATAACTCAGTCGGTAAGTGCCTTGCCGTGACGGAATTTACGCTGGAAACGCCAACCACTTTCGTTTCCAAAGGTTCAATAATTACGTTTCCAATTTTTTTTCTCAGCATTTTTCGTGCCTTTATTCGTTGTTTTTTCGACGAGTTTAAGCGCGAGAGGTCGAGCTCTTTGGTTGTGGCAATATTCGTCGCAATTTTCATCGCTTGGTCGGGCAATATTCGAGTCTTATTGGAGACACGATGTTTCGCAATAATTAATTGCGAAGCTGGATTGTCGCGTTTGTTGCTACTTTCGTTTTTCCTTTTTTCTTCTTTTTTTTTTTTTTTTTTATCCTTTTTTTTAACGCGGAACGAGTTTGCGACGGAGATTAATGGAATAGCGATTCGATACGTGACTGTGACCATATCCCCGAACAATTTTTGGAAATAGAATTTTTCAAGCAAACTTCAAGCGTGACGTATGAAACTTGACACCGATCTTTATCTCGTTCGTTCACACTCGTTCTCTTTCAGTTAAATTAAGTACTGTGTTTATACTGCAACGATAAAATTAATCACCGTAGATGAAAAAAGAGAAGGCACGTGCTACAAAAAAAAAAAAAAAAGAGAAATTTTCATTATATTCTTTAGAGTTTAGAGTTTTATTTTATTATATAGAAATTCGTTTTCGAAAGTATTTTATAAAATATTTTAATTTTTTTTCCAGGCTGAAAAGATAAAAATTTTCCTTATTGACAAGTCGATCCTCGGAATTCTGTACGTGGATTAATTAATTATTATGTATATTGTATTCGTTAACACGGGAGGGAAATGTCTATGTTTATATAAGAATATAACGTCACGTGTAATATTATTTCTAATAATATCCTTGAAATATCTATCTTCATCCCTTATCGTGTTAATTACACGACCCTCTTCTCTTTCGTCCTCTCGAAAAGTAGGACACCTTTAATGCACCCTAACTATCTTACACGTATAAATCCAGTGAAACAACTTGAAGAAAACGAAGTCAAACAGAGAACGTTCTTGAATCCAGACACTCTTCGCCTCTTCCTCGTTCTCGCTAATTGCAGGGTTAAAATCTTACCTTTACCGTGCTTTAATCTTACTTGACTCAAGTCAAATATTCCTCGAATCGTTCTGTAAATCTTCTGTATATTACATATATATATATATATATATCTTTAAGCTAAACTTAAGCTTATGATAGATTTATCATGCTATAGAACATTTAAGACGGAAAATTCGATCGACTTGCTATTTTATTTACGTTAGCCATCGAATATTAACAATTTTTCCTCAAACAATATATAAATATATCATATTTTGAATCGTTTACTTCGTTGTTTGTTCATATCGTTCATATCAAATTCTTTAATATAAAATTAATGAAAAACTAAAAATTAATTAGCTTCGAAATTAATTATTCCATTTCCATAAATTAAAAATATTTGAAAAATTTAAATCGATAATTTTTATTACTCGATTTCTAAAAATTCGAATTAACGAATCGTACATTTTGGCGCGAAAATTTAAAAATTAAAATATTAAATTTGGCCAATTCAAACAATTCTCGTATAATTCCTGCAATTTTCCTTAATTTCGACGAGTTTGCAAGCGTCGATCGATCCTACGATGCTCGGTCTCCTTCGTGTCGACTCGATCGTCCAAGTGGCTAAGCATACACGGGGATCGAAAAGCGGTTTAAAGTAGGTTTAAAGCGTCACGACTCCGCAAATTTCCACCCGATGTCCTCCTTCTGCACTCCGCCCATCCTTTCGCGGCTCGACTGCTCATCCTCCTCGAACGGTGAAAAATCGACCTTCGTGCGTGTGTATCGATGAGGCAAATATTTTTTCACCGCGTGTGCCACCCACGTATACGATTTTCGTTAAGAGCGGACTATCCTTGAGAAAGAATAATGGTAGACCGATAAATTGCGGTGAAAAATATTTCATTACGAGATAAATGGTAGTCGAGTAGGGTAACTGCTGGGCCTTGCCCCGATCTGTACACGTTTAATACCGCGGTGCCGTAAATTTTATCGGCGCCTCTGAAAGACCGTCTGTGCTCTAATGTCTTATTATTTGGGATTAGAGTTAGCGCAAATTTATAGCTACGTCTCGGAAAAAAAAAAGAAAAAAAATGGGGAATCTATTCTTGCGGTTCTTTTATTCCAACTTGAGTATTTTAAGTTATGGAATTTTTGAATAAGTGGTTTAAATTATTTTAAAGATATTTATGTTTTTTTCTTCGTAGATAGTAAAATATGGATTTTTTTTATCGATAAATAATTTCTCCACTTTACTCGTCAATGATTAATAATTTGATTTTTTTAGATTGTAATTAATATTAATATATTATACAATGTAAGAACGGTAATTAACTTTTATTAATAATACGTTAATTAATTGCAAAGTTAATTGATTGCAGCTGTTTTAAATAATTTCTACAATTTGATATTATATCATAAATTTAATTAATTATTTAATTGCTTTACATAATTTCTATACCTTATTATCGTTATTATAAATTAATTAATTGCTTTAAATAATTTTTCGTAACTTTTATCCTAAATTTAAAATTATCTTACTTGCTTCGATTGCATTTTGTTATACATAATCCAGAACAAAAAAAAAATTTCAAAAACTGATAAAAATATTGAAAAAAAATATATCACATCTATTTATCTTCTAAATTGAATATGTCAAAAAAAAAATCGTTCGAATTTTCGTAAGTGTCTCATCATTTTGCTTCACAAAAATCAATTCAAAATTAGGAAAAAATATGCAAATCATTTACAAAAGAATCCTCTTCATATATTGATGCCTCCTAGTGTCGAATACAATAAATTAACGCAAACTTAATCTCACTTTTCATTTATAATATCTGTAAATCGACGCGAATCTCTTGAATGAAAGATCTTAAACTTAATTTCACACAAATTTATCACAAACACGAAAATGTATAATACATACTATCGAATGTATACTGAAAAGTTGTTCAAAATCATCATATCCATGCTTTAGATAACATATTTATATAAAATATATAAATTATTAATTATAATTAATAATTCTGAATATGTAAAATATACATATACAACTATTCTCGACACTAAAAAATAATTATCAAATAAACAATAAATAATTTTCAAAAATGTTAACCGCGACTCCTCTATATTATTAAACAAGAGACACTTTATATATTTTTTGTCCCAGATTGTCTCATTTCGACTATACATTCCCAATTTATTATTTCTTCGATAACGACGTCCAAATAGTTTCACTACATATCGAATATCGATTCGAACGTTCACGCGTTATTCCCTCCTCTCTCCGCGCCCCTCATTATTTAATCACACTCGTGGCATTCCGCGCGGGCACACGCACGCTCGAGAGAATAGTTCGAAATAAGAAACGGTGAGGCACAGGTGGGCAAGTTTTTCTCACGGTTGAAATATCGCCGTTCCTTCGCGTTTTAAATCGAATAATAAATAATAAACACGTATATACAGCGGGAAACGCGTGAAGTGGTTCCAGTCATTATTCTCTGCCGCGCATTCCCCGTGACATGAATTTACACATTTCGCGCATTGTATCCACTTTTCTCCCGGCCGCGTGTCGCGTGAATATAAACCGACGCAGTAAATCCACGGACGAATGCGAGAGACGGACGCCTCGTGTGTGAAACAGTGTGTTAACCGACCAACCGACCTTCCTCCCTCCCCTCTCCCTCACCAAACCTTCGAATTATCGCGTTTGAAAATCTCGTTGACGACCTATTTTCTGTCCGCTGTTCTTACTTCGCGTCAAGGCCACATACAGTCAGTTATGAAAGTTTTTACGAATTTATGAAAATCAAGGATAATTCCATTTTATATAAATATATATGTAAATATATGTAGATATAGGTGAAATCAACGCTTTTGAATTATTTTTCTTAGCTCAAAGCGATTTTTCGTCGAAAAATAAATTACACACGAATTAGAATCAAATTTTTCAAAATAGATAAGTTTCCTTCTAGTTAATATACGAAGATGTAAGTACACGATGTTTTGAAATAAACGACTCAATCTTAGATCAAACCAATTTACTTATTTAAAAGATAACCTCTAATAATTAATAAAATTCTTCATAAAAATTTTATTGAGTTAAAACATTTCCAAACACGTGTAAACGAAGAATATCAATTACTTTGAATCAAATTAACTCTCAACAACTAAGAACAAAATTAAACAAGCAAATCCTCGAATAAACGACAATAACTTACACTCGAATCACAATCTTTATCTTGGCCAAATATTTTCATCGCAAATAATAAACCAAAACTATCCCTTTGTATCCCCTCCCCCCTCAAAATATCCGCTCGAATCGAAAGCGAAAGCTGAAATCGCGGCTAAGCGAACAATAAACAAATTTTAGCAGCGAAAGAGAATCGGGCGGAGACGTCGAACGCACGTCGCGGTCGTTCATCGTGCTTCCGTGAATCGGGTTGGCGGGGAGAAAAATCAATGCGACCGTGAAAAGCTCGGAGAGAGAAAGAGAGAGAGAAAGGAAGAGGAGAGAGATGGAAGAGGTAAAAGGCAGCCGGTTCGAATCGCTTTTTATCCCGCGGTTCGAAACGAGGGAGTTGGAGGGGGTAAAAACTGCGAAGAGCGACGCGTCAAGGGAAACGAAAAGACGGTTGGTCCCAGGGGAAGGCATCGAACCATCATCCCTTCGAGCCGATTCTTTTTCGACTCTCTCTCTCTCTCTCTCTCTCTCTCTCTTCGCAAGTGAGAGGATTTATACAGCAGTTGGGTCGGCAGTGGCCACGTATAATCGATATCGCGTGTAACGTCACGTTTCAATCATCAAACGATGTTGGAATGCTGCAAAAAGGAATGGGCGAGGAGGGGGGAGCCTCGTGAAATATTCCGGGCACCGGACTGACTTCGCCTTTGGGAATGGCTCGTGCTTTTTGATCTAGGTTGTATCCGCGTTTAACTTTTCTCGGATGGATACTTTTTTTTTTGCAGGTGTTATTTCGAATTTTGACTCGTGTTTTTTCGATTGTTCATTGTAATAATTGATTATTCTTTGAATTATTTTTATTCATATTAAAAGAAAGCAGAATTATATCCAATTAATTAGAACTATTAATTTCAATTTTTGGAAGAGGAGAATTTTATCTATAGAAATCTTTGCGAAATTTTGCGACAGTTAACCGGGCATTGTTGTATATAATTCGTATTACACGTTTTTTTCGCAACGAATTCTTTCAACAGGATTCTTATATTTAGGGACAACGAGGAGTTACTGTGCAAAGAGAATAGCTGATTTTAACTTTGCCTCTTTCTTTTCTATTCTCTCTCTCTTTCTCTTTCTATCTCTCTCCTTCTCTCCCTTTATAATGAGTTTTTACGTTTAATTGCTTTGGAAATTCCCCGGCAAACTGAGGATCCACCACGTAAACTGGCCGGAAACGGGGACAGACGAATCCGGTCGAGCTCCTGACTAAAAACCAAAAAATCAAGGGAAGACTCCTGTGGAACTATTCAACGGCTTGGCCACGGTTTCCAAATTGAATGAACCACTTAAATTAATAAGCTCCTCGGTCTCGAAGGAAAGCTGGCCAATTACCAGAATGTTCGTCTTTCGGAAGGAAGGAATCGTCTAAGGGAGGAACTTAATATTCTCTTTAAACGGAGTCGTATCGAGTGATCCACGATCGCCAAAGGCGGTAGAATTTAATTATCATTCCGAAATTTTGTTCCAAGAGGGGAAGGGGAGGGAGAATCGAGTGTAATTAACGAAACGATCGTAAATTAATTTTTTAATTTCAAATTAATTTTTTAATTTCAATACGATGATTTTTCGAATGTTTTTTTTTTTCTGGATTGAACGATCGTGGACTGACAAGTGAATAGGATGAACACGGTGAAAATTATAATTGTAATAAATATCGAAGTGATTTTCAGAAAAATGTTTAGAATAAATTTTTAAGGAATTATCTTTCATTGTTGTATTGAAATTATATATTTAAAGTATACATATATGTGTCACATTTGTTTTGAGATTTTTCAACTTTACAATTAATCGAATGACACATTGCGCTTTTGCGTAACAAACGTCTAAGAAATCGATGTTTATTTCCGTTCCAGTTATTAACGAGGGTCCATAAATTCCAAGACTTGCCGCCTCGAGCCACCATCTTGTAAATTTTCAAGCACTCGCTCGTTTACGGACTAATGATGTCCAACGTTTTCGAAGATCTTAAAAGTTTAAAATCCTTCATATTTCCAAGGAATGTTGGAAAACTTTTCAAGCAAAATCGTTGTTTTTACGATGAAATTGCTAGAAATGTAGAAATATGATATTCAGCGTTGCTCTTTGACTCCTGTTGGGAGGAATTCTCGCGTAATTAAGAGAAATTCTTTCTTCATGCCGCGTATACCACGTAACTGGAACAGTTACTTCGATTAATATGTATAATGTGTATAATAATTTTAAAAATGTTTAATAAAAATTGAACGATCTCTAGAGAGCATCATTTTCTTCGATTTGGATTTATACATATTTTTATTTAACATCGTAATGAACACAAGAAGCGATTCAAAAAACTATGAAGAAAACTTGTACGCGTAGCAGAAACCATTTTTCTTTCAAGCCAAAATAAAGCAGAAATCGAAAATGGAAAAATAGTGAAATTATAAATAAAATTTTGATTTTACCTCATAATCATTTTATCTCATAAAAAACTTGAAATCAAATCTCGTATAGAAAATGGGGATAATTATGACATCGAAATTGCCTTTTACTTCGTCATATTTACAGTTATCGAGATATTCATTATCACATTCAGTAGCTTGCAATTGATCAGTGCAAATATATCGAAATAAATGAGAATATACAAACAAGATTGAAAAAAATAACTTTAATTTTCCTTGTAATACATAGACCAAAATTCCACGCTTCTAATCGTATTTCATTCGTTGAACAGAAGTCAATATGTTCGGAGTTGCAGCGGTTTAAAGTTTTCCTGATTTTAATAGAATGTAATAGAGTTTCTAAGATACACTGGGTCGAGTTGGTGGGGAGGAAGTGGAAGTGATTGGTTGAAGCGCGCGAAAAGGACGGAGATAGTGGACGAGTTAAAAATTACTCTCTTCTTTACACAACGATATCTCGGAAACTGTAAGTCGTATCGTAATAAATCAAGCACCGTTTTAAAGAGCATGATTCCCCGCTTCCAACGATCGTTCATTTATCGTTTTGCGTTAATTAACTTCGAAGTTACGGCGATTCAAAGTTTCGTCAATTTTAATAGACGAATTTGATCGAAATTTTAAAGCGAATCCGAGAGTTTCGCTTCAATCTACTTAATCGCAAAATACAAACGAGACTAAGGTAAAATAATATCGTTCGATTTGTTCTAAAGCTTGTACGGTTGCAAGGCACGATAATGCGTGTCTATGATGTTGCGATTTTCAAATTTACGTTCGAATAATAAAGCTCGAATATCACGGTGTAAATTTGTGTTGCGCAGGCCGCTTTTCAAAAAAAAAAAAAAAAAAAAAAAAATAAATAAAACGCGCGAGCAAGCGTTTTTTCACGGGTGGAAAAATCTGGGAACACGGGTAGTATCGGCTAAACGCCGTGGGCGACTCGCAATTAATCGCGACGCATTATTCATGCGAGTAGTGCCGGTGTTGCTGCGGGAAAGAAGACGTGAAAAAGTAGCGCAATTACTCGATACGCGGACGGCTATTATCAGCGAACAGGGATGCATTAAACGAAACGAGAATATTAATTGTCACGTATTAGATAGTTTCGTGAATTTTTTCTCTCACGAGATTGGGATTTATCGATTTGAAATTAAAAGATGTTTACGAATATTTTATATCGTAATTTTAAGATAAAATAGGTTAGCTTTGAATGATTTATTTTATTATCGAGTGTTTGATTATGTCAATAATAAAAAAAATAAAAGGTGATAAATAGGGAAGTTTAGATTTCATTTCAAAAAAATTTCAAGTAACGAATATTAAAATTATTTATCTTTCAAACATTATTATAATAATATTTAATCTTTGTCTTTTTTCAATCAAGCAGACATTGTATTATTATCTAAATGAATGTTTATCATTTATCCATTGGCTTGAATATTATTGAAACAGTAAATTAACCAAAAGAGAGTAAATAATTTGTGTTTAAATTCTCACTTGAAAGTTTTCAAACGAAGTAATTTTTTATTTAAATACATTTTTCATGTTGAATAATCTAAATCTGTGGAAAAATTGTTTTCGCTTGTTACAATGGTGTTAGATTTAATACAACACGGATGATCTTTCCCACCAATTGTTTCATGGGAATACAATTTTAGTTTTAAATATGGTTAGCATAAATTCCCCCAAAATTTAACTATATATCGTGGATAGAATAAAAGTTGAATTCGTTCGAATAAAATAACGTTTCATCACAAGCTTTTACGTCAAATTATTTACTAATTTATTTAAGTGGATTAACTCGAATAAATAAATAAATAAATAATTAAATATTTGAAAATAATATATATGCATTTCACGGGAAATAAAATTAAACTTTTCACATCATTCGAAAAAATAAAAATAATAAAATCGATAATTCATCATTTCAATTTGTGTATATATATATATACTTGAAATGAAATATGTCCAATACTTGTCGGAAACGAAAATTAATTCGTTCAAATAAAAATTTCAATTATATCGAATAATTTTTTAATTTATCTCATACGAATTAAAAAATTATTTAAAAATAATTCGTACATACCTATGTTTATTTCGAATCGCGTTATTCATTCTGAAAGAAACCTCCACTCGATAATGGTCCCTTGAAATAATTTCTCTCTTTCATTTTTTATTTTTTATTTTCCCAAATTAATGTATTTGCAATCAAACGATTCAACGGAAATAACTAACATTCGTATTAATAATATTATCAAAAAACAATTACATATTATTCCAATTATACCAATTATTTCAAATAACAAATTCCTCTAAATTTATTATTTTATACCTCGATCGAATAAAATGGCGGATCAAGTATAAAATTCACTCGAAACAATCGAAATAAACTCAACTTCCGTGTGTTAAACAACTTGAACAGATAATTCATCTGGTTCCTTGAATATAATGGAGTGCAAGAAACGACTCGTTCAAGCTCGTGGAAATCGCCACGTCCCAGGTGTGGAAGATGGAGGGATCGTATCCTCTCTTCGCGGGGGGGGGGGTAGTTTTCCAAAGTCGTTCCACTTCCAACGTGTCCACACACTTGGACACAACTTCGAAATTGCTCGAGGCGTGGCCGATTCCTATAAACGAACCCTTTCTGGCTAATCTCGCGCCGAAATGCAAATCGGTCGAGCCACGTCCGAGTGTTCTCGCCCCCCCCCTCCCCCCTCATCCTCGCTTATTAATAACGCACGAATAAATTTTGCGATCCGATCACGATATCCGAAAACGTGATCCACCTGTTTCGGGACAAAGTTTCCCTTGATATCCGGAGATATCCAGGTGGCGGCACGAGTATTGAATTTTGAATCGGCCAACTTGTTACCCCCCCCCNTCCCCCCCCCCTTCCCCTGTCTCTGTCCGTTTTGTTGGACAGTTGAGGGGCAACTTTTGCTACGGGATACGGCGATTTTTTTCCCCTCTTCCTCAGCAATTAGATTAGATTAACGCGTGTAAATCGAAAAATTTGGATTATCGAATTGGAGATCTGTAATTAAAATAAAGGAAATCTATCGATCTCTAGTTTTTAATATCGTTTAAGATTTGTTCAATATTTTTCAAAGGTTATCTTTCATCTTGGAATATTCTTGGAATTGAAAATGGAATTGAACGCTATCTGCTGCGAAAAAATTAAAATTAGAAATTAATGTATTTTATTTTATTCGTATTTGGATATAGATTTCTGAGAAAATTAATTTTTCAATTTTTGCATTCAGGAATAATTATTTGATAAAAATATAGATATCGTTAGATTTAGCTTTATATTATATCTTATAATATATTTTATATATTTGGTTTCAATCATATTGTGATTGAGTTATTTTCTTATTGGCTTACATGTTAATTGTTCTCTCTTTTGAATAATCACCTGATTTTTTTTCGTTATTTCTGGATGGTGTCTAAAAAAAGAGAGAAAGGTTTCAAGATTTTCATCTTGGAAGAACCGATAAAATTTCTACGAGATAGCAATCTTTCCAAATTCTTCTTCATAAGCCAAATTTTCCTCTTTCCTTCACGAACCATCGTTTCGAAATTTGATTCTATTCATTGACTATACATTGAATCAAGTATAGAAAAATTTTCTAGAATTGTGCGACGATTCCTCGTTCAATTTCGACAGCAACTTAAAACACGAATGAAATTAATTCCAACAAAGAGACATTCAGTTGTTAATTTTGATGAGCGCATACGTATCTTTTTAGATGTATTCATTTAATTGAAATAGCAGATTTTATTCTATACAAAAGGCAGATATTCAAAAGCTTTTAAATTAGTTGCATTTGGAATTTTTTTTCGCTCGCATACATTTAAATCGTATAAAGAGATGATGCGACACTAGCGCCACGTGACGATAACTATTGATACTTTTTTTACAAATACAACAAAAATATATTTTTGTAATTTTTTTGACTGGATAAAGATAGATTTATTGACAGATTAAAGCTCAATATAACAATAATATAATATAAAATATAGTGAATACAAAAGTATAAATAAAATGTGCAATTTAATACATTTATTGAAAGAAATACACGATATGCAAAAAAATATTAAATATCAAAAACAGATATAAATTATGATAATTTTTAGTAATAAAATAAATCTCTGATTTTATTTCTTTATATTATTTCTTATAGTCATGTTCATAAAAATTCAATGTAATTTGCATAAATTAATCAGAGCTTCTATTTTAAATTAATAATCTTGCATAAATATGATTTCGTCTATAATGACGAGCATAATTTATGAAAACTATATTCCACAAAATCGAAATCAATTTAAAAAATTATTTAGAATTTAGTAAACTTTTCTTCTTTAAATCGAAATTGCACAAATGGAAAAGCTTATTTGATTCACGACGATTCGTATTTCGAGAAACGAGCCTGTTATTTTTAATCTTCATCCCTCTCGTGCAACCGTAGAACCGCAAAAACTGTGCACGAATTCACTCTTGAAAAGCGATTGCAAAACGCAGGTGAAGTACGGTTATAGGGTTTAATGGAAGAAAGGAAATTATTTTTTCTTTATTTACACGTGAAAAACTGAAAAATCCCAAGTCGTTGACATGCATGCAAATAATTTATGAAGAATGCCTCTTTAATGATCCTCGGTGAAATGTCTAACATTGCTTGTCTGTGTTCCTATTCCGGTTCTAAACCAGCATCGAATGGTATGGATATTTATCAAAGGTTGAATTTGACTTTGAAGCACGATACCAGCATTGGTCTGATCGGATAGTTGGAAACTAAGTATACAGGAGAGAGGTATCATTCAAACTATTTTTGTTCAAAGGCTATATAAGTCTATGGTCATTGACTTATTATTATAAAATAAATATAGGGTCTTTTTGCATAATTAGATTGATATTGTTAGTGAAATTGTACAAGTCATAAATTATAGATAGTGGAGAAATCAGAATAATTAATAATTTGTAATTATTGAAAAATCATTAATATTATCAGTTAATGAATTATGATGCAAGATGATGTTATTAATCAAATTTTGCAAGTCTTAAGATATTTTAATAATGGTAACAAATTTTGGTATCACAAGTAAATTGAATTTTGAAAAATAATTCTGTAATTTGTCAGGTTATATTAACATTATTAGTTATAAGTTCTTAATTTAATTGTAATAGTAGAAATAATAAGTATAAATAAATTCAACAAAGATTAATTGATTATTTTGTAAAACTCTTATTATCCAGATATTCAAATATACATTTCAATAATAATGTAGAATTTAGAATAATTTTTATGAATCTTATTTTATGAAATTTTTTTTATACAAGATGTTAATAATAATATACAAGAAATAACTGTAATAAATTACATTAGAATTAGTTGCAACAGTTTAATAGAAACGGAGCAATCTCACTCCATCTTACTTTATCTAAACTTAAATTAATAAATAATCCTCAAGCAACAATTTTTATGTTTGGACTTTGAATTCTTTTTAGAAATGAATCTCAACGAAAAATATCAACATCCAGTATGAAAGACAGAAAAATTGCAAGTTATTAGAAAAAATTGCAAACGTTTTTGAATTGGAACATAAATGGCAAAATTTACTTCTTCCCCTGCCATAAACTGCCATACAGATTGAATTCATGAGGAAGTATTTTTTTCCAGGATGGGAGAGGACATCCTTTCTGTCAGTTTCGAGAGTGAAATTTGAGCCCATATATCTTTATTTCCTTTTTATTTATTTATTTTTTTTTTTTCGAAATTTCGCGCGACAACCGTGCATAGAAGCATCCGTTTCGGAACCCAAAACAACCGATTCGCATTTTTCCGCATTTGTCGAAGCGTTAGAGCGTAAATTCGGTCACACCGCGGAAAAATAACAGTGACGCTGGCTGCCAGCTGGCAATCGCTGCGAAAAAAATACCTGTTGCAAAAAAATAAAAATTCATCTCGTTTTAATAGATGTCCTCGATCCATTCCTCAAGCAAGCGTATATTCCTCCGTCATTGGGGATGCAAAAAATTTTTTAAAAATATTATATAATTTTTATATCTTTTAACATCGAATGGAGTATAGATCAAGTTATCCTGGTTATCACATTTTCGTCACAATTTCGAAAATAAATTATTCTCCAATTCTCCATTTTCTCCAATTTCTTTCTTTTTATTATATATGTATTTCTCTGAAATAAATATAAGAAATAAAAGAGCCAATAACAATTTCAAAAATAAATTAATTTTCTCTAATTTCTTATTATTTCTTAATAAATACAAAGAGGTCTCAGTGTATTTCTCTGAAATAAATGTAAGAAATAAAAGAGTCAGTAAAATTAAGTTATTCTAGTTTTCGTCACAATTAAATTAATTTTCTCTAATTTCTTATAGTAAATGCAAAAAAGTCTCAGAGTATTTCATTGAAATAAATATAAGAAATAAAAGACTCAATAACTTGAAAGACTTCTTTTATCTTTCGTAGCATTGAATGGAGTATAGATTAGGTTACTCTAGTTTTCGTTACAATTTCCAAAATAAATTAATTTTACTCAATTTCTTTCTTCTTATGATACATGTAAAGAGGTTTCAATGTATTTCTCTGAAATAACTGTAAGAAATAACTTTAGAGACTGTCTTTTATCTTTCGTAACATTGAATGGAGTATAGATTAGGTTATTTTCGTTTTCGTCACAATTTCGAAAATAAATTAATTTTACCCAATTTTTTTTTCTTATAATACATATAAAGAGATTTCAATGTATTTCTCTGAAAATAAATATAAGAAATAAAAGACTCAATAACTTTAGAGACTGTTTTTTATCTTTCGTAGCATTGAATGGAGTATAGATTAGATTATTCTAGTTTTCGTCACAATTTCGAAAATAAATTAATTTTGCCCAATTTCTTTCTTCTTATGATACATGTAAAGAGGTTTCAATGTATTTTTCTGAAATAACTGTAAGAAATAACTTTAGAGACTGTCTTTTATCTTTCGTAGCACTGAATGGAGTATGTATTAGGTTATTTTAGTTTTCGTTACAATTTCGAAAATAAATTAATTTTACCTAATTTCTTTTTTCTTATGATACATTCTTATGATACAGGTTTTAATGTATTTCTCTGAAATAACTGTAAGAAATAACTTTAGAAATTGTCTTTTGTCTTTCATAGCATTGAATGGAGTATAGATTAGGTTATTCTAGTTTTCGTCACAATTTCGAAAATAAATTAATTTTATCCAATTTTTTTCTTCTTATGATACATGTAAAGAGGTTTCAATGTATTTCTCTGAAATAAATGTAAGAAATAATTTTAGAGACTGTCTTTTATCTTTCGTAGTACTGAATGGAGTATGTATTAGGTTATTTTAGTTTTCGTCACAATTTCGAAAATAAATTAATTTTACCCAATTTCTTTCTTCTTATGATACATGTAAAGAAGTTTCAATGTATTTTTATATATGAAATAACTGTAAGAAATAACTTTAGAAATTGTCTTTTATCTTTCATAGTATTGAATGAAGTATAGATTAGGTTATTCTAGTTTTCGTCACAATTTCGAAAATAAATTAATTTTATCCAATTCTTTTTATGATTTTATTTCTTTCTTCTTATGATATATGTAAAGAAGTTTCAATGTATTTCTCTGAAATAACTGTAAGAAATAACTTTAGAGACTATCTTTTATCTTTCGTAGCATTGAATGGAGTATAGATTAGATTATTCTTTTTAGTTTTCGTCACAATTTCGAAAATAAATTAATTTTAATTCTTTCTTCTTAATTTTAATTCTTTCTTCATATAAGAAATAAAAGAGCCAATAACTTTAGAAACTCTCTTTCGTAACATTGAATGAAGCATAGATTATTCTCAGTTATCGTTATTCAATTTTCATCGTAACTTTGAAAATAAATTTTTCTAAAATTTCTCCCATCTAATTATAATAGTAGATACAAATAAATTTCAATATACATTTTTTTGAGCCATTAAATATCGTAGCTGCAAGGAATAAAAGAACACGGATTATATATATAAAAAAATGAATATCTCTTTCCATTAATTGAAAACAATAATAATTTATAGCTACAATATACACACAAAGCATCGACAATTACTATCCAACTATCAACAACAATTTATCCCTTTAATCCAATTTACTTACCTTACATTATACATTATACACCTGTTACGATATAATACAGGAACACGTACATTCACGTTTTATCTTACCCACCCACACTATTCAACGTCAGATTCCGAGTTTCTGAATAATGAAGATATTAATCACTACCGTGATTAAAGCCCGTATACCGAAATTTCGAGCGTACCGAAAACCGCGATATTTTTCTACAATACGATACCAATCCGGGGGAGGGTATAGAGTTGCATTTTGAAAATGATTCAACCCCCTTCTTCTTACCCCCGTCCCGATCCTACGCCCATGGAAACAAAACGCGAAACTCGCCCCCAGGCGCGTATACGAATAGCTTCGAAAGTGGCTGCAATTTCGAACAACCTGGAATCGCCTGGACGCGAGCGAGGGGGTGGTATATCCCAAAGGGTGCGAGAGTCTGATGAGGAGGAGGAGGAGGAGGGGGAGGAGGGTCAGAATCTCTGGCCAGATATCAGTTCCGGTAGTTTACGAGTTTCTCCGCTCGAAGGGGGAGGGGGGAGGGATCGGTCGGCCGGAAGATGAGAAACACGAAGAAAGGGGTGAATGCGGGGCGAAATGAAAGCGCCAGGAGGAGCGTATGAATCGAGGAGGCTTGATTAACGAGATAGAGGTCGAATATTGGAGAGTAATTGATGAATTGCGGAGGCATTTCGTTATAAAATGTTCGTATATTTTTTTTTTTACCAATTTTCGCGTTTGGTTTCTTTCTTTCTCGGTAGATGGCCAATGGTGGATGGCACCATATAGCGATGAGAAAAAAGGATTTGTAATTTCGAGGATGGAAAAGTTGTAAGGAATTTTTTGCTCAACTTAATCCATGTTTATTGGAACTTTTTTAACGAGTACTATCCATTATAAAATTCTCATTTTCACTTCAGTTTATCCATCTACAATTAGGTTGAGAGCAGAGTATCTTTTTACAGTAATCTTGCAACTGTGCATTATAACATTTTTTTTCGAATTCTATCAGGCAAGCGCACATTTCTCTCTTCAAAGTGGGAGATCGAAAGGATTACTTACTTCTCTCGCGGGAATCAACGTTCAAGGTCGAAACGTAGAGGAAGATGGTGCTCGAATCGAGATCCCGGTGAAGAGATTCATTGAAATCGGCGCGAAAAGCGCGTCGAAATGGCATTTAAACTCGAAGCATCCACTTAACGCCGGCATCGGGCCAAGCCTGCTCGAAAGGGGTAATTAAATAGCATTGGACGGCCATTTAGACGAGCATTTCGTGATACTTGTCCCCTGCGAGTGCATAAAGGACTCGTTCAGCGCGAAAGAGGAGCTAAAGGACAGTGGAGGAGATGGCCGTTTGCCCCCTTCGAAATGAAAGTGGATATCTTTTTAACTCCAGCGTGTTCCGTGTATTTCCAAGTTGGCATTGACCCATAGATGCTTACTCTCCACGTGGTGTGCATCTGCGTCCCTCCTCCTCTCCCCGTTTGCAACTTTGGAACTTTGGATCGTAAATAACGTACGAGCCTGGTTTTATGGGGAGCGATAAAAATATTCGTAACTTTTAGGATAAATAGAGTACCCTTTGAATAAGTGAAAAAGTATTAGCCATTTACTGTACAGCCTATACTCTATCATAGGTTATCCTATACTCTATTATTATCCTATTCTATATTATCCTATACTCTATTATAGGTTAGGATTGATAATGAAGGTACGAAAAAAGATCCAATTAATTCAGTACAGATTAAGCTATAATAAGAACGCCATCTACATTTCCATCAAGTTTTTGCAAATGTAATTAATCCAATAATGACAATACACAGTGATGCAATCCACTTAATTCAACTCATCCGTATCTGTCTATACCATTATTCGTGTTTACTTGTGGCTAGATTGAATCAAAAGCCATTCACGCTCGCGCTTCAAATTTTCGTGACAAATCCAATAACGACGATGCATCCAACAGAAAATAACCCACCTAATTTAAATCAAATATATATACCATTACCGATACGATATTGCACTATATACAGGTTAGGTTAGATAAGGACGCCATCTATGCCCGTACCGCCATTTTGTAATCATTCGTTCACCAATATATACGATCGCGTCATATAGTATATCTATGAATATTGCAGAAAATGCGACCGACTCAGCAACGAGACACAGCTGATCAGGCCGACAATCACCGCGCTAATCAAGTATAGAAGAAACGAGGCGTGAAAAATTGCGACGTCCACCAAGAGCCGTGGAAACAACAACGACGGGGCCGTGCTCATTTCGCGGACGCTCCACCCGCGTTATTGTTCTCGCAATTACGCTTCGAAAATCCACCTTCTGCCGGCTCTAACGAACTTTCGGCAAACGCGATTCCCCGGGTTCCGCAAATATTTGCACGGCTCCGCGGCTGTTATCCCAGCGTCGCGACGACCCCTCTGCCTCCTCCCCGCCCCCATCCACCCATCTGGTAAGTCTACAACCGTGAAAAATTTCCCGCGATTATGATTTTTTCCCAAGTTTCCCCTCAAACGTGACCTGGTCGCAGAGCGCCGCAACTTTGTTGTCCAGTTATTTGTCAACTGTAGGATTGATGAACGCGAAGAATAGAAATATTTTATACGAATTATCACTTTGACATTGGATGGAAAGAAAATGGTATTTCGTATAGAGATGTATAGAAGAATAATATAATATGTCGTGGAATGATATTCGATGAAATTCGTTATGACAAAGGTTTTGAGAAATTGTGCATCGAGACACGTAACGTTCGATTCATAAGGGGATAAGAAATCAAGGTTAAAAGTATTGAGCGAGATGAAAATCGATTAATCGACTACTTTCCCTTTCTTTCGCGAGGATCATTTTCGAGAGATCGTGTTCGAACGCGAGCTATACACGTGGCACGTGCATTCATCGCTTTCGAATTTTTGATCCCATTCTGAATACCTCCCATTCATTTTTCGACCCTTCGCCACACTGCCTCATCTTCCATCCACCCTCTCTGACCCCATGTATTCCATCTTTCATCAAGCGGCATCCCGTTCTTCTTTCAACCTGGTTGAAATGGTTCCATTTGGAAAATGAAGATCTACCTGGTTTTTTCAACGGACAGGGAACATCCTTGGGGAAGAGTGATAAGCGCTCGTGAATTCTGAACGTACTCGAAATTCGTTTTAAAAAAAAAAAGAAATTGTCAAATTTTTTGGCGACCATGTATAATCGAATCGATATGAATCCAAATGTCCAAACTTTGGAATTGAAGATAAGAAAAGAGAGCTCTTTTTCACAAGGAAAGTCAAAATTTCAAAATTTATAATAATAGTCCACTTTATCCGATTTACTAATTAGAACGAATTATTATAAAATGGAGCAAAATCGTGTGCACCCTTTCCCCAAGGATCCAAGGGGGAAATGCAAAAATGGGGGGGAAAATATTCACGACGTATCGAATTTCGATCGAAAGCGAGCGATCGCCAGCCATCGATTCTCCGCTCTAACCTCGAAATTGAATATCAACCCATCGGATTCCAATCTATCCATCGATTCGCGTCCTTGCTTCCTCGTTACCTTGAACGCTCATATTCCGTGGCTAATCAAGAGGGTGAGTTTGACGTTCGATCGCGTATCAGGGGGGAAGAAATTGCTCGGCAAACATCTTCCCGTGTCTCGCATGCAGATGACCCCACGTGTACCCAACGTGGCTTCGTTCCTCTCCGTGCTTCCTCCTCCCCGTTCTATCATTCTTTGCCTTTTCCTCGATCCTTGTGCAAACGTTTCCCGTTCGGAATTCGAATAGGCGAGTCGCGAATTTTCTCGACTCGTCGAGCTTTTCACTTCCAAAAGGAATTCTTTTGCCTTTGGCGAGAAGTTTTTGGCCAAACGTAAAAACGAAGATTCGTCAGAAACAGCGTGATTTTGGATTTTCTTTCATTTTAAAATGGCCGATAAGATAATTGAGTCGCCGTCTGGTGGCGGTTATCGGTACTAAGAATGCAAAAATGGCTTCCATATAAGGATATATCTGACAATAATATGATATAAATATAATATAATCTAATAGAATCTAACAGAGTACACTTCGTTTGTTATCATATTACGTTAACGCATCTCAATTAAATGATCTCGAAAAGAGAAAACTCGTCGTTCGAGCTTGTTTTTACCTTGCAACCCATCAAGTCCAAGAAGGGGATACGAACAATCGAGATCGAACGTCCATTCATCCGCGGCTACCTGTTGTCCCTTTGCTCTGGATCGTCCGCAAGATGACTCTCTCCCCGGTACATACAAATTGCCGAGCGTCGTGCTAGCTTATTAGCTGACGATGCACGGTCCATTATTTCCTTCCAAACAATGGCCGCCGCGTGCTCGCATCGCCATCTCGTGATCGATGCATCGTTGCCGGATAAAAGTTTGCCAGTTAAGAGACCGGATGGCGAGCGAGGACTCGATGCGGATGGAAAAAGGGGGATGGAGGGATAGAGAGATAGAGGGATAGAGAGAGAGAGTTGAGAAGGGGTCGCCGATGGCGAGCCCTGCTGGGACTTAATTAGTCAAAGCCCTTGCCAGCTTACTTGCAAGTGCCTCATTAGGGCCGATGTCGCGTCTCGTAATTGGAACTCGCGTCGCGACTAATTACGCGAGGACGACGACGCCCACGGTGAAATAAAGATTCCGCTTGAGCGGAGGCCGACCGCGGACAATCTCGAATTTAGAAACGTCATTCGTCATTTCTCTTCATTTCTCCAGGAAGGATGCGCCAAGTTATGTAAATCGGGTTTCGTTACAACCCGGGCTTCATTCGACTTGATGGGTTTTCGAGGAAATTGAAACGCACGGTGTTGGACAGTGAATGATACTCGAGCGTATTTCGAAAAAACTCTAAATTTCTTCTTGGAAGGGATTCGTTTATCTGATTTTCAAATGGTCGATTCCTTGTCTGTGAAAAGACAATACGTAATTTCAATTGTATAGATAATTATACTCTCCAAAATATATCACAAGATTTATCAACTGTCTCCAATATGTCCATTTTCATTAACTCATTTTGTAAGACATTTATTATGAGAGAGAATCGAAATTATTCTATAGTCTATTCATCTTCTATCAGAATTCCTAGTATATATCTTGCTTTCCAATCTAATTCAATTTTCAGTTAAGCAGGTGCATTTAAAGAGATAGGATATTTATTATGGTTAAGAATCAAACATATTTTAAAGTTTATTCATCTTCTATCAAAGAACATACTTTGCTTTCCAATCTAATCCAATTTTCAATGAAACAGGTATTTAAAGAAATAGAATATTTATTACGATTAAGAATCAAAAATATTCTATATTCTATTCATTTCAGAATTCAATCATCAGAATTCCTAGTATAGACCTTTCTTTCCGATCTAATCCAATTTTCAATGGAACATTTAAAGAGATGTTTATTAATTAATGGTTAAGAATCAAACGTATTCTATAGTCTATTCATCTTCTATCAATTACAAGTACATACTTTGCTTTCCGATCTAATCCAATTTTCAGTGAAGCAGATACATTTAAAGAGGTAGAATATTTATTATCAATACGGTTAAGAACTAAAAATATTCTATAGTCTATTCATCTTCTATCAGAATTACTAGTACACACCTTGCTTTCCGATCCAATTTTTAGTGAAGCAGATACATTTAAAGAGATAGGATATTTATTACCAATACTGTTAAAAATCAAAAATATTCTATAGTCTATTCATCTTCTATCAATTACTAGCATATATCTTGCTTTTCAATCTAATCCAATTTTCAGTGAAGCAGGTATTTAAAGAAATAGGATATTTTTTAGGATTAAGAATCAAAAATATTCTATAATCTATTCATTTCCTATCAGAATTTCTAGTATAGACCTTTCTTTCCGATCTAATCCAATTTTCAATGGAACATTTAAAGGTACATTTAAAGAGATGTTTATTATGGTTAAGAATCAAACATATTCTATAGTCTATTCATCTTCTATCAATTATAAGTATATACTTTGCTTTTCGATCTAGGTAGAATATTTATTATCAATGCAGTTAAGAATTAAAAATATTCTATAGTCTATTCATCTTCTATCAGAATTACTAGTACACTTGCTTTCCAATCTAATTCAATTTTCAGTTAAGCAGGTGCTTTAAAGAGATAGGATATTTATTATGGTTAAGAATCAAACATATTCTATAGTCTATTCATCTTCTATCAATTACAAGTACATACTTTGCTTTCCGATCTAATCCAATTTTCAGTGAAGTAGGTATATTTATTAAAGATATATATTTATTAAAGATTATATTTATTAAAGAGGTAGAATATTTATTATCGATACGGTTAAAAACTAAAAATATTTTATAGTCTATTCATCTTCTACCAGAATTACTAGTACACACCTTGCTTTCTGATCCAATTTTCAGTGAAGCAGACATACATTTAAAGAGATAGGATATTTATTACGGTTAAGAATTAAAAGTATTCTATAGTCTATTCATCTGCTATCAAATTCCCAGTACATATCTTGTTTTTCGATTTAATCCAATTTTCAGTGAAGCAAGTACATTTAAAGAGATAGGATATTTATTACCAACACGGTTAAGAATCAAAAATATTCTATAGTATATTCATCTCCTATCAGAATTTCTAGTACCGATCTAATCCAATTTTCAGTAAAGCAGATATTTAAAGAAATAGAACATTTATTAGGATTAAGAATCAAAAATATTTTATAATCTATTCATTTCTTATCAGAATTTCTAGTATAGACCTTTCTTTCCGATCTAATCCAATTTTCAATGGAGCAGGTATATTTAAAGAGATATTTATTATGGTTAAGAATCAAACATATTCTATAGTCTATTCATCTTCTATCAATTATAAGTATATACTTTGCTTTTCGATCTAGGTAGAATATTTATTATCAATGCAGTTAAGAATTAAAAATATTCTATAGTCTATTCATCTTCTATCAGAATTACTAGAACACTTGCTTTCCGATCTAATCCAATTTTCAGTGAAGTAGGTACATTTAAAGAGGTAGAATATTTATTACCAATACTGTTAAAAATCAAAAATATTCTATAGTCTAGTCATCTTCTATCAATTACTAATATATGTCTTGCTTTTCAATTTAATCCAATTTTCAGTGAAATAGATATATTTAAAGAGGATATTTATTACTAATACGGTTAAGAATTACAAATATTCTATAGTCTATTCATTTCCTATCAGAATTCCAGAATATCAGCATACATCTTGTTTTCCGATCTAATCTAATTTTCAGTGAAGCAGGTAAATTTTTAAGATAGGATATTTATTACAGTTAAGAATCAAAAATATTCTATAATCTATTCATTTTCTATCAGAATTATTTGTACATATCTTGCTTTCCAATCTAATCCAATTTTCAGTGAAATAGGTACATTTAAAGAGGTAGGATATTTATTACGATTAAGAATAAAAAATATTCTATAGTCTATTCATCTCCTATCAGAATTCTTAATATATATATATTCCTTGCCTTCCAATTTTCAATGAAGCAGATATATTTAAAGAAGTAGGATATTTATTACGATTAAGAATAAAAAATATTCTATAGTCTATTCATCTCCTATCAGAATTTTTAATATATATATATTCCTTGCCTTCCAATTTTCAGTGAAGCAGATATATTTAAAAAAGTAGGATATTTATTACGGTTAAGAATCAAAAATGTTCTATAGTCTATTCATTTCCTATCAGAATTCCTAGTATAAATCTTATTACGGTTAAGAATTAAAAATATTCTATTCATCTCCTATTAGAATTCCTAGTACACAGTCTTGTTTTCTTGTTTAATTCAAGTCTCGTCCAGGTTCTTCTTCTAAAATGCCTTTGCGAGCAGTATCGTGAATCTGCCTCTATTAAAAACAAACGGGGGATAACGTTATTACTGGTCTATAGTCTATTCTCTTCACGGAATTCGTAGACACCTTGCCTTCCAAAATTTGCCCTTCCTTCCCTCCTCGTCTGTGATCGATATGCAAGGAATTACCGCAGTTTCTCCCGACGAATCGATCGGGATTAACAATGGACACGACAACGCACGCGCGTGTGGATTGTCCGCTTAAAACCTCGTCTCGCGGGGACGACAACGTTCGATGTGTCACGCGAATTTGAAAACGAAAAAAAAAAAAAGCAAACAGAAAAAGAGGGAAGGGGGAGGAAGCAGGGAAACGCTTTTTGCCTGTCTGTCCGTGTGAACGGCAGTTAACAGAACCATAAATAATGACTTGTCGCGTGCCAGTTTCGTGTCGATTCGCTCTCTCAACTTTGTGAGATTACCTAGCTTTACTAGGCAATCCTACGATACGAATCTCGCTCGGTCTATCGAGGAATTTTAAACCGGCAGATAAACAGAATTACACTTCTACTATTTACCGTACAGCCTACGTACCTATTTATGCCCGGAATTTCTGAAATTCGCAGAAATTCAGGGCATGCTTCAATTTACAGCACCGACTTCGCTCGCGAGCTCTGACAAATAACATTTCGTTCACGATCCAAACAAAACCGCAAATTTGTAACGAACTTAGGCGGAAAGGGGAACAAGGAAACTCCCTTTCCTCTCTTTCCCTTTCCTTCTCCTCCCTTTAACACGATCGAGATCTTATTGAAGTGTTATTATTCGAGTAATAATGTAATAATTTTTCTTCAAAATAATATAGTCGTCTTCAAATAATATAGTGTAAATTAACACTAAATTAAGCTAATACTGTAAGATAAATATGATAACAATATAACGTATTACTAGTACCTGTAAATACTAAAGAATATTAAATGATATTAATATTTTTGCATTTTTTAACCCGAACAAAATTTACTCAGAACGTCTATAATAACTTTCCAGACTACTTTCTCGGCTAGTAATAAGCTTTAGATTTTACGGCTTCTCTAATTCATAAGCCATGGAGGCGAGACGCGTGATAAATCTCGGACGAGTAACCCACTTTCCCAAGTAATATCTGCATACCGGCGCGGATTCTCGGGGAATCGATAGGTTCCGTCGGAATTCGGTGTAACGGAAGTCCTCGATGCCCGCCTCAAGGCGGCAATTTGTCATCCGCCTAAACCCTCCCCGTTATTGACCTTCACCGGTGTCGATCGGCAGGGAGGAGGCATCTACCTTGGCGGTCTTTCAAGCCCACGTTCACGGCCCGTAAAATTGCCTGTCGACGCTCTGCCCTTTAATTATTGCCCGAAACGGTTGCGTCGTATCGTTTCGATCCGTCTCCTCGTAAAAATCCAACGATCCGTGCGAATTTCCGTGCATCATAGTTGGACGCATTCTGTCTTTGATTGATTTTCACAATCCATTTGTTGCGACGCAACGAGCATCGGGTGAAAAGTTTAGAAGAAACTGGAGCGCCATCTAGCCAGGATCGCGTCTAGTGGAAACTGTCATGGCCGCCGAATTCACGCAAGTCGATTAATGGAATCTCACTACTTGTCTTGATATCGTTGAAAAATTCAATGCTTCGTGTGGAATAAGATTGCAACAAGTTATTTATTATTCAAGAGAAATTAAATCGTCAAGATTATAGTTTTTAATGAAAAATTAAATAGAAAATATATCGTTTGGCTAACGATAAAGAAAGGTTGTATTAGAATTGGTTTTTAAATAATATCAAAAAATTGATGAAAATTATTATTTACACTTTTCTTCCAACTTTATAACTTATTGTAAGATCCAAACGTTTTATATCGATTAACAAATGATTCTTTTATGGACCCACTATGATTATTTGTGTCGATACTTTATCGTCAATATATATTTTCAACAATTTCCAATACCAGTGACCAGTTTCAGAAAAGATTAAAATAGATTGAAAATTGTCATTGTAAATTTATATCGATATATACATATTGAAATATTATTGTCAATATTAGTGATCCCTTCAGGACAAAAGACAATGATTGACAATATTAATTCTCGATTGATCGCTGCCAACGATCGATAACCGATATTTTTCGATAATTGGAAATTATTGGAAATATTGGTGGAAAATTATTGAAAACATTATCAACCATACGCTGTTTCGTATAAAGAGAATTAAAACAGATTGAATATTATTTAAAAACTAATAGACATTAACGATATTATTTTTACAAATATTAATAATAATCACTTGTAGATCTCTTTAGAAGATGATGCTAGACAAACCTAATATCCTAATGTATGCCAATACTAATGTATTTCCAAGTAAGATCGAATCTAAGATTGAAGATAGCGGTCGTAAAACCTTCATTGACGATATTACCGCCCATATTAGGGGCCCTTTAATACGAAAGACGATGATTGACCGGTTAATTCCCAACTGATTGCCTTAATAACTCTCCTCCTCGTATACGTAACAAGGTCCTCGAGTTTGACACGAGGGAGGAACATTCTTCCACTCCACGGAGGAATCTAGATATCCTGTCGGTCGAGGAGGAGGGAGGGGTCCGTTGAAGGGCAATATAATCCTTTGGAGGGCTGGCATTTTATTACAAACTAGTCGATGCCCGGATAGGCCGATGGAACGAGGAGGAGGGGGATGAGCTTTTCGGGATTCGGACAAAGGGAGGCTGTGTCCGTTCTGGTCGCGCAACCCTTGTATTGTTTCGTTAACGGTAATCCGAAGCTTTCGCTGTCCCGGCATTTTGGATGAAAGGATTTCGCAAAAGACGCTGGAACGACGTATTTTGGTAAAAAAAAAAAAAAAAAAAAAAAAAAAAAAAAATAAAAAAAAGGAAGAAGGAAAAAGTAATGGGGGAAAGCTGGGATTTGATACAGGCTGGTAGTATCGAGGGATGCTTTAAGGGGTGTGGAGGAATTTCGAAACTACATAAGAGAAAGTGTCCTTTCTTTGTGACTGTAATAATAAAAAATGGGTATGAATACGAGACATTATGTTTCAAACGTAAAAAAAATCCACATATTTCAGTATTGATAATAAAAAATGAATTAAATTTAAAAGAAATTAAAAAAAAGAAAGAATACTTTCATACGTACCGTTCTGACAAAAATAGACAAGGCAGTGCACTACCTTATCCACCTTATCTCTATTGCGCTTGCGCGATCTCTTTCGGCGCGTTCGGCACTCTTCGGCAATTCCCGCCTCTCAATCGGCCGAGCTTCCAAAACAGCATCCAACGCAAATAAACAGAACGATACACCGTGGTTCTTTTTTCCCCTCTCTAATTTTTTTCCCTCTTAAAATTATCATATAACCGCACCGCGATTTATCTCCAATGAAATTCCGTACAAATTACGCGTGGTTGCGCGTGCAAGCTTTTCCACGAGATACGAGAGTGACCGGCGATAAAAGGTCGATTAAAAAATCGTGCTCGGGGAATAGGTGATAAAGTGGAATATAACCCGTTCGGACGGATTGGAGTGGGGGAGGAGGGGAGGAAATCCGCGAACGGGCGTTCGCCTAATTATTATCGTTGCTGTTATTGCGGGAATATTATTACGTGAACGTAATTATTAATACGCGCGTACGGTGGTCAACGGTTTTCCAACGGTTAAATTGGACGTTTCGTAATTCTGTTATCGTTATCATTATTGTTATCATTATCATAATTATTGTTATTGTTATTGCGATTATTTAGCGGATGGGGCAGCGGGAGGGGGGGGGGGTGGCGGAAGATGGGGTGTAATAACCGCGGCATGAAGCGGCGAGGCCGTATAATTACACGATTTCAGTTGCCGCGAACCGTGGCAACAATCGCAGCCGCGGCTTCGACGGCACGTGACCTGTCGCGTCGATAATTGACGACTCCCCCCACCCGACTTTTTCTTCCCATCCATTCCCTTTCATTTCATGAATTCGCTGTCTCCCGTGTGTGAATCACGCGATTGAATTCTCGTGAAACGGTTTGTGCCGATGTCGTTTATTGATAAGAAAGGAAAGCATTGATTTGCTATTTATTATAGGGTAAATAAATTTTACAATATATATATATATATATAGATAGTAGTATGAGTGTGTAATTATTCCACCAAGTTGTTATAAAATAATTGGGTTAATTACGTAATATATTTTAATGGAACAACAGTGAGCGCAAAATAATGATTCTTCGATAGGCAAAAAAAATATTATCTTACAATATACAGGTGGAGAGCATGTAGGGAAACTTATTAATTCGGAGAAAAATTCGATAAATTTTTCCATTCATTATCCTTATTATCATACCTTATCGAAAAGCAAATTTTTACACGAATTATGAAAAGATTATCTAAATATCATAAAAATGATCTCTCTCTCTCTCTCTTTCTCTCTCTTTCGAGAGAGAGAGAAAAAAAAAATAATAAATGCTTTGGTTTAACCAAAAGGGGAAAATAAAGGAATATTATATAAAAAGAATATATGAAAAGAAGAGAGGGACAAAGAAAAGTTCGTTGTTCGAAAATTGAAGACGTATATTTTTCCAGTGGAAAGGATAGCAACGTTTCGAAATCATATCGCGTGTATTTATATAGAAGCGCGAAACGAAAAGAGGAGAAAAAAAAATAGAAGAAAAAAAAGAGAGAGAGAGAGATAGGCATGGAGTGAGAAACGAAAACGAATGGAAAGAGAGAGAGAAAGAGAGAGAGAGAGAGAGAGAGAGAGAGAGAGAGAGAGAGTGCGGGGGTGACCAGAAGCGGAGGTTGACAACTTCGAGAGCTCTTTCAATTTATCTCATCCCCTGAAGCGTCCTTCTCCACCCCCTTTTCCAGCCGCACATTTCTATTCTTCCTGCCGTTCACCTCTTTGTCTTTGTATATTCGCCTCTTGCCGCGGTCTTACGACGATATTTATTAAAGCACCGTCACGTCGAATAAAGAAGAGAGAGCCGAAAGCCAAGGGAAACTGTAATATCGTATTGTAAATCCGCTATGATTTTCTCTATACACGATAGATAGGTATGGATTAAAAAAAAAAAAAAAAAAAAAGAAGAAAAGAGAAAAAAAAAGTGCATCTATCTGCTCTTTTTATTTCCCGTGATTCGATATCGTCCATTGATCGAATATGTAGGATTTATTTATGGGTGTGTATGTTTTGGTAGGTCGATTCTAGAGATGGGCAAAATAAACGTAAAAGGTATACGAGATTTTCGATTGTAGTTTATTCGTTAAGTTATAAATAATGGGAGAGCCAATTTAAATTGCTTGTAATTTAATAAGTTAAAATTATTGTTAAAATTAAAATTGGATAATCAAGTTAACATTTGGCCACTTTAGTTGTTCAAAATATATTATATCTGCTTTAATATTTATATCATATATAAATATAGTATATATATTTATATGTATATCATAACCTAAAAAGTAACAAAGAAATATGAATAGATTTATTGCTATATAATCTAAACAAAAAAAGGAAAAAAGCGAATAGGTTAGGTTAGATAGGATAAATATATATATATATCTTAAAAAGCAATAGAGAAATATAAAGAGGTTATAGATTAAATTTATTATTATATAGCCTAAATAAAAAAAAGAGAAAAGTAAATAGGTTAAAGGTAGATAGATGGAAAGTATACATATTCTTATATGTATATCTTAACCTAAAAAGTTACAGAGAAACATGAATATATTATAGATTAGATTTATTGCTATATTATCTAAAAAAAGGAAAAAGTAAATAGATTAGGGGAGATATACATATTCCTATACGTATATCATAACTATCTAAATGTAACAAAGAAACATGAATAGGTTATAGATTAGAATTATTATTATATAATAATAAGCCTAAATAATAAAAGGAGAAAAGTAAATAGGTTAGGTTAAAGATAAATATAGGAATGTGTATATTTCCAATCTATGTATATTTTAACCTAAAAAGTTAGAGAGAAACATGAATAGGTTATATACTAGAGATTATATATTAGATTTATTGTTATATATATAAAAAAAAAAGGAGAAAAGTGAATAGGTTGGGTTACATTTTATTAGTCGAATGCAGAATTTATTCTAATAATTGTATATAATACATTTAAAAATTCATATAATTTCATTGTAATCAAATTTCTTAATTGCCTGTGAAATATCTTGTGAAACAAGTACATATTAAATATCCAAACACTAATACAAAATATCCATTGTATGAAGCAGAATATGATATACATTTATACTAATTTTTCAAAGTTCAAGATAACAATTTCCTGTAAATATCTCAAAAACCAACATAAAATCACACAGATAATAAATAAAATAAGTAAAATTTGTAAATCAGACGATATTATTTTTCTTTGATTCTCTTTCTAATTCACGTAAATGATAATAAAATTTCTTTCTTTCTTTTTTTTTTTTTTTCACTTAAACAGAAAATCCGAGTCTCCATTCGTAACAATGATATAATATAATATCGCGCTATACGAAGCCACGAGTTTATACACAAGCGTCGCGTGTTCGCTTATTTATTTATTTATTCAGCACGTTTCGAACGCTCGTCACTTCATGAATATCAGATATCAGACATTTCTCGACTGCGGTAGATTCCGGTAGGAAACTTTTCTTCTTTCAAGAGGAGAAGAAACAGGATCTCGCGCACCTGTTCGTTTCAACTTTGGTGTGCAGCCTCTCATAATCCATTCTTTTTCTTGGAGCGCCGCCTTAAATCTCCCTTGTGTCGCGAATACAAGGGTACAAAAAAGGGAATCGTTCTTTCTTTACACGGTTGTAAAAGTGTTTCCAAGAGATTTATTTCTTTGTTCTTACGTTTTCGATCTTATTTCGCTCGTCGTTGATTTATTTATAAATGGTGATCACTCCAGTAGCGACGATTTATCAATATTCATGAAATTTTGTTTGTATTTAGCAAAGATGATTATGCACAGTGTAAAGTGCGATTAATTTACTTAGCAAACTGTTGCCTTTTCTTTTAATTTTTTTTTTTCTTTTTTTTATATTGTGTAAAGTTGGTGTGATCGTATTTTTTTTCTTTCTAAATTATATGATATCTTATGAAAAATTTAAGAAATGAGTTGTAACGAAATAAACAATAATTTTGTTTTATACGAAATATTTCGAATAATATAGTAAATCATAATAAATTATAGTGCGATTTTTTTATTATGGAATATCATAGCAAATGAAATCAACTTTTAAATTTTAATGTAAGTTTGTAAATAATGTAAGTTAGAGTAAAATTTTGAAAATTTGAAAATATATTCAGTATTTTTATCAACGATAATATAAAAAAAAGTAACAATTGCCTTTTCATCGATGTATGCCCGTCATTCGATTTCATAACCGTTTTTGTCAATCATGGTTGGATTAATTTTTTCAAATTTATTTCACATTATGTAATATTCCCGACAGATAGTTTCTCGGATTTTGGATTTGTTTCCGATTCCTCTGTCCTCTGTTTTCAATTTTAACTCTCTAAATAATTTGATGATGCAGTCTAGACACGTAAAAACTTTTAATTATTCAAAGGATTTAAATAATTCAATTACTCGATTTAATACCATTAGATGTTATTAAATATACGTCTATAATACAATTTAGGAACAAACATCATTTCGTAATAATAATAATTCTCTGGTTTTATGCCAGCCGTTCATTAAAAGCGGCAAGTATTCACATATTTATGGGCGGGAGTATATTTGCCTAATTAAAATAGCACGCACGCGAAAATGAATTCGTCCACATGTTAATTTGACGAAATTTCTTTATGCGGGGATATTCGGGGTACAAAATGATGAAGTTAGATCGGAATAATCAATTTTTTCTTGTCATTTAAAAATTAGTTTTATTATATGAAAAAATTAAATATATATGAAAAAAATTAGTTTTATTTATTATAGTTTTATTATTTATTATATGAAATATAATATTAGAATAAATATAAATATTCACAATTAAAAGAGTGAAAATTTATAATTGTAAAAAGTAAAGATATTGTAAAATATCTTGGATAATAAAAGAAATGGTAAATATGTAGGATATTAATTAATTAAAAAGGAATTTAAAAAGGCAACATCAAAGAATTTTTATTAATTTTTTATAATTTCACAAAAATATAAATTTTTATGTGTAGGGTAATGATATACATTTTTACATTCATCTAATGCAAATTTAAAACTGGAATTATCATACCAAATTAAACTTTAATTAATTCCAAATTTTTATTTGTGCTTTAAATTAAAAATTGGTAAATACATTTGGAAAAATTAGTTTATCAAATAAAAAAAAATTATTATCTCATAAATATAATAAAGTATCTGTATTAACATTCTGTACATAAAATGAGCTCAACAACTCGTTAAGAAATATCATGTTATATAAATTTATTAAGATAAAATACATTTATCTTAGTAAGTTAATAAGTTACTTGAAGAAAAGATTCACTGCTTAATGATGTATAATTATTATTTTTAATTCTAATTTATTCAAAAGATAAAAATATAAAGAAAATTTGCAATGAATTAATTTATTTCTTAATCTTTGTAACTTATCCATTTATCCACATTATTATTTTTAATTCTAATTTATTCAAAGAATAAAAATATAAAAAAAATTTGCAAAGAATTAATTTATTTCTTAATCTTTGTATCACTAACTTATCCATTTATCCACACAATTATTATTTTTAATTCTTCTAATTTATTCAAAGGATAAAAATATAAAAAAAATTTGAAAGAATTAATTTGTTTCTTAATCTCTGCATCATTAACTTATCCATTTATCCACACAATTATTATTTTTAATTCTAATTTATTCAAAGAATAAAAATATAAAAAAAAATTTGAAAGAATTAATTTGTTTCTTAATCTCTGCATCACTAAGTTATCCATTTATCCACACAATGTTTAACAAGAAAAAGAGGCAGTGAAATTAGGAACTTTGCAAAAAATTACTTTATTTTTTAAATTTTATCAATAATATATACATGTAAATGCGTAGAAAATAGATATCCATTTGTACACACATTTAACAAAAAAAAAAAAAGCAATAAAATTAAGGATAGTTGTCTTGATAAATTAAAAATTTCAAAAAATCAATTTTCTTAATTTCTATCAATAGTACATACACATGTCTAGAAAATAATTATTCACATAACGTTTAACAAAATAAAAAAAATAAAAAATAAAATTAAGGAAAGTTATCTAAGGAAAGTGAAGTTAAAAATTGCAAATAATCAATTTCTTTTTTAACTTTTATTAATAACACACACACACACACACACACACACACACACACATATATATATATAGAAACACAATGTTTAATAAAAAAAAGAAAAGCAATAAAATTAAAAGTAGTTGCTTTGATAAATTCCAAAAAATCAATTTGTTTCTTAATTTCTATCAATAGCATATACATATGCATAGAAAATAATTATCCACACAATGTTTAACAAAAAAAAAAAGAAAGCAATAATAATAATAAAAATAGTAATAATAATAAATAAGAAAAGTTGCCTTGGTGAAATTGAAAATTGCAAATAATCAATTTCTTTCTTAACCTCTATCAATAACATATACATACATATACACACATATAAAGTATCCATTTACCCACACTGTTACCCACACTGTTACACAATGTTTAAAAAATGAAAAAAGGAGGCAGTGAAATTAGGGGTGGCGGTTTGCCTCGGTAAGCTGAAAATTGGACGCATTCCGAGGAAGGCCGGTTATAAATCCAGGAGGAAGGACGTTAAGTAAGAGGTAAAATATAGCCCCGCGATATATTTACGGGGACGCAGGGTCAGATTAAAGCCTGGCTGCGGAGGCATAATCAATAGATTCGAATTGTCTGGCGTGACAGGGCCGCGATATCGGAATTCCACCAAGTCTCTACTTGTATCGTCGAATATATACGCCCCCTTTCTCTCGTGTGTATAAATTCGAGACCTGCCCCCTCCCCCTCCCCCTCTCGATTCTATAACTAAATCCATTCTTACACATTCTCGTGAACTCGAAAAACTTGGCCATTTTTACCGACTTTCGAGTGGCATTCTCTTTCGATAGAGCCAGGGAGGGATTTAAATATTTTTTTCCCGACTTTACGCTGATCCTGTTGTGAAATATGGACGAGTAATTGGATTCTTTAAAAATTGGTCCTCAAATGAGAATGAGTTTCACATTTCATTTATTCGTGTATATCCAATCGATCAATTCTTTATAAAAATGTAATTTTAATAGTGAAAAATCCTGTCAACGATCATATATTAATTGATTAAATAAAATGGAGTTTTTTTTTTTTTTTTTTTTTTTTTTTTTAGGAGGATCGATTTTAAAGGCAAAAAGTTTCGTAATGAAACTCAATTTATCGTCTCGATCTGTCTCTATCGATCGTTTAATTAAATTGCTTAATAACTGAATAATTTTCGTGCGTTTGTTTTGAAGAATCAACTAGTCATCTTCTAGAATAGGGTTGTTTCGTATATATCACGCAAAAGTGTGCTTGGCAAGTAATCACGAGAAGTTGATGGGAAATATTTTGCAAATCGAAGATAAGCGTTCGAGGGAAAAAACGAAGGGTGCAATTTATTCCTCATTTGTATTCAGTATCTTGAAAATCTTGCGCCCAGGTAAGAAGGGAAAGCTTGGACGACTCAATCCCATATCCTTATCGTCCCTTCTTATCTTTCTCACCCACGTGAAATCACACGATTCTTCGAAGGCTCGAAAACGAACGAAAACCCGCCGAGTCATTCTCCCTCTTGCATAATTAATATTCATACCGATATTATCATCTCTCATAATCCAACAGGAAAGGAAACAAATTCCAAAAGAATACTTACACAAAAAACTTTCAAACCAAATCAAATCAAATCAAACCAAATCAAACCAAATCAAATCAAATCAAACTTTTCACTAAATTATAAAAACATTACAAAGATCAATATTTCATTTCGATCACTTTAATGATTCATTTTTTTTTCTCGACGTTATTATGACAAAATTATTCAAGAAAAAAAAAAACAAGATCGCTCCATCTCACGATAAGAATCCCCAAATAAGACGATCTTTCGAAACGTCCTGTCCTCGTCGTCACAGTCGAAAGTAAAAGTTGTTCCCCTCGAAATCCGCCCCTATCCTCTTGGAGGAATGGAGGAATGGAAGGAGAGAAGAAGGTCGAAGCGGTTTCCACAGCTCTCCCCCCTCCATGGCGACGCGGAAACGCAATTTTCTCCTCTTTCCACGTTCCGTGCTCGTTCGTTACTCGCCCCACTCCGCGGAACTCTATGAATTGTGCAGTGTCTTCCTCCCAGTGTCGCGGATTTTCACCGCGTTTTATGGTGATTCCGTGAGCCGTGTATAGACAGGGCCGCGGGACTGATTTCGATGGATGAATAACGGATGAGCCAAGTCTGGCCAGGCCTCGACAGTGGCGCCATCTCTTCGATCCTCTCGCCGATATTTTTTTTTTTTTTTAATATTCTTTGAAAAATTCTAATCTAATTCTCAAATAATTTTAATCAATTTTAGAAATTGATAAAATAAAAATTAAATTTTTTCCTTCTCGGCTTTGAACTTCAGAGTATGGAAGCGGGCATTTCGATCATTCAAAAGGACGATTCTCAATGGAGAGAAGTTTCGCGTGCGTGCGTTTGGAAGATAGATTTGTGTCGAGCGTGTTTCTTCTGGAACAGGGTAGGATAATAATTTAGAAATTGCAACGAATGAAAGACGAGTGGTGATTGTTTGTTTGTAATATTCGATCGACTTTATCTCTGTTGGTGCACGCGCGGAATGGAATTTCTCTGAGAAAACTTTGTATTTAAAAATTGTTATTCTTTTCGTACTTACTTTTTTCGAACTTAAATTTCTCAAGTCCAGTGCGCGCCATCTTAATTACTTAAACGTGTGAAAAATAATACTGAAAAATGGTTATGGATCATAAATTGAATTTTTTAATTGGCAATTGAATATTTTCGTTTTCCACGATTCAATATAAAATTTTAATCAATCCATTAAATTCCATCAATCATACAGATTCTGTCTTGCATCTAATAGAAAATGACATTTTTGATTAATGAAACAATAAATTTAATTAACAAATTAAATTGGTTTAACAAAACGTAAAGATTTTATATTTTTTTATTAAGAAAGAATAATGATTTTTTATTTTGGAATTACTCTAAATTTTAAAAACGTTAAATTAATCGAATAAAGATGTAAGCAAATATAATATAATTAATATACTCATTAGAGAAAAATTATTTATATTACGAATTCGTGAACGATTTGAAATTTTTCTTCGACTGTTGCCAATAAATTTAATTTTCACGCTTATCGAAGTCGGTGAGAAATAGCGGGAAGAACGCGGAGCGATAAATTGTTTCAGGAGCACGTTCGAGGCGCGTGGCGAGTTCGAATGTCACGGAGACAATGGGTGAAACGAATCGATGGGCAGATATTTCGTCAGGGTTTCGGTATTGTTGAGGCATTTGGAGTGGAGCGCAAGGGAGTTGGGTCGGTGTTAATTGTATAGATTTAACCAGAACCGGGTAAATATGTTTTGTCAGAGTTGAACAGCTTCTCGCGATAGCGGCGCCGCCCTGCTTAAAATAGTTAAATTTGCAATTTGTTTACATAGGAAGGAGAATGGGAAACGGCGGATGGTTGATTTTGAGGAATTAATGACGTTGGCTTAGCCAAACGTTCCGCGAATCGTATCAAACCGATTCCCTATTTTACGCCTTTTGATTGGGAGAAAGGTAGGGAAAGGTTTAAGTAGGGATCAATCGCGAACAAATCTCGAACTTTGAATTTTATTACATCATTCTCGAGAATGATTTTCTTAATACTGCTTTCGATCAATTTTCCATAAATTTTACTGGTTTTCGATATTCATAACCTATTCCTTAGATCGCAAACTACCATTTATTATTCTACTTATTTATTTATTTAATAACTTTCTCGAAACTATCAAAGTTGAATATTATTAGAATTGAACGACCATTTGTACTTATCTAATTGATTTTCTTTTTTTAGATGCATAGATAGATGCATCATGTATGTATAATGATGGGGAATATTTAATAGTTGAAGTTACTTTCATAATTTATTGTTCGAAACGTAATAATAATCGCAAGTAATTATATAATAACTAATTACCAACCTAAGAAAAAAATAGCATAGCCTAATAAATTGAGAATCCATCATTGATTCAAAAACAAATCGATTGATAATAAAATCCTACTTTTCCATCTTTTCTATCTCTTACTGAATTATGCGATAAATCAATGATGCGGATATTGAAAATAAGCCTTTAACACAAAAGGATTTCGAGGGAACTCGAGTCGAATTAATTTGGTAAATTTCCAACCGACCAGCCAACGGAAACGACATCCTCGTCCTCGAAACTTTTGGAAAACGTGTGCGAACAAAACGCCGGATTATAACACGCAAGATTCGTAATCCCCGTCACGAAACCACGTAACCCTTAGGCGTAACGGGCTCTTATGGCCTCCACCGTTCAATTTGTGAGACACAGATTCGAGTGGGTCTGCGTCGAGGCATTAACGAAAACAAGTTTCGCGATTCACCTCGGCAAAGGGCACGAAATGGCCGGTGAAGAGTCGTGCTTGTTCGTTCCTCGACGGAAGGGAGACAAAGAGAGAGAGAGAGAGGGAGAGGGAGGGAGGGAGAGAAAGAGAGGGAGAAGTGGTCCTTTATTGACCCTCGAAACGAGTTTAAACCGAGGGTGAAGCAACCTGATTGCCGCAGCGATTGTATTTGCTGCGGCATAATGAAAATTCTTCTTGCGTCATCTGCCCCCGAGGAAGATTCAACGGCATGCCGAAATCTTTTCTCCGCTCCCCTCATAACTATCCTCCTCGATTGATCGTTAATTTTGATTTCTTCCCTTCGATTTATTTTCTTCCTTTTATCTCAACTTTTTTTAATTTTAATTTTTTTTTTTTTTTTAATTTTGTGTAAGGAAAAATTGTGAAAGAATTATTCGATATTCAACACTTAGGTTAGGTTTTTTTCGATTTGTTTTAAGATATTTAGAGGATATTTCTCTCGATTTAAAAAAACAAACAAACAAAGATTAAACGCATTAGACTACTATCAATAGTTTGCAAAAAGAGTAATCTTTTTTGATCAGTTTTTATTTATCTTCAAATTGCAATTAGATTATCAGTGATATCTTTCGTGTTTTAGTATATAAAGTTATATCAAATTTGGAATATTGCAATATTGTGTCTTGAAAAATGATGGAATATTTCAATTATGAAACTGATTAATCTAAACACTAAATTCAATCTGTATAATGAGGTTGATTCTCTTTGGAAAAAATTCGTCGAAACTCGTTTATTATCTCTCATTGAAGGATTTCGATCGTTCCAATTCGAGCCACAACTCGTTTCGCTCTTTCTCTTTTTTTTTTTTTTTTTTTTTTTCCCCTCGAATGAAAAACGCGAAAAAGTGCAAGAACACCCGGCACGTCAGATCGCCGGCCATTGTGATCCGGATCGATGGCAATGGCTGGACTTTTATCGACACTGGCAAGCTCCATGCTCGGAGGATGAAAAAGTAGCGTATCAACGTTATAACGTGCCCGGGATTATTCTCGGGCCCTTTGAAGCGCCAATCAATTATGTACAGCGAATGAAAGCGTCGAGCCCATCTTTTTCTTTTTTTTTTTTTTTTTGGCCTCCTTTGTTCATCGTCTAGCCTCTCTACTTTTGCTCCTTCCATTGCGCTTCTTTTTCTTTTTTTTTCTTTTTCAGAATTTTTTTTTTTTTCTTCGTTGTATGCATCGATACAATTTTTGAATGTAACTTTTTCTATCTCTCTTTCTCTCTCTCTTAAAATTTCGTCATCGATTTTTAATTTTTTCGAACTTTTTTTTTTTTCGTTGTATGCATCGACATTTTTGAATGTCGTAACTTTTTCTGACTCTCTTCCTTTCTTCTTTGGAATTTCGTCTTCGATTTTCAATTTTTTCGATTCTTTTTTTTTTTTTTT
>NW_025223765.1:187450-206700 GCF_014066325.1 Apis laboriosa
TCTTTTTTTTTTCGTTGCATTGATACGATTTTTGAATGTCGTAACTTTTTCTGTCTTTCTCTCTTGGAATTTCGTCATCGATTTTCAATTTTTTCGATCTTTTTTTTTTTCGTTGCATTGATACGATTTTTGAATGTCGTAACTTTTTCTGTCTTTCTCTCTTGGAATTTCGTCATTGATTTTCAATTTTTTCGATCTTTTTTTTTTTCGTGCATCGATATTTTTGAATGTCGCAACTTTTTCTGTCTGTCTCTCTCTCTCTCTCTGTCTCTCTTGGAATTTTGTCATTGATTTTTAATTTTTTTTTTTCATTGTATGCATTGATACGATTTTTAAATATCGTAATTTTTGCTGTCTCTCTCTCTCTCTCTCTCTCTTTCTCTTCCTTGGAATTTTGTCTTCGATTTTCAATTTTTTCGATCTTTTTTTTCATTGTATGCATCGATACGATTTTTGAATGTCGCAACTTTTTCTTCGTAACTCTCTCTTCCTTGGAATTTCAATTCCGTTTTGCCATTTCCAAAAATTGAGTCTCATTCATATGTTGGAACATTATCCGGTATCGAGTGTCATTTGGAATGACACCAGTTCGAGCAAGAACTCTCGTTCCGAAGCGTCACGATTCATTTGTCTGATCAACGACCCGGCTACAGAAACACGAAGCTTTCTTTCTCCTCCCGTGGAGCACCACTTCATCGGTATTATCTCCCCATTCCAGCCACCACTCGTAACCGAGATCCCACTTATTGCGCCTGAGAACCCTGTTTTCCCCTGAATAACAAATGTTTTCAAGATGACACGATCCTCTTTCTTTCTTCTCCCCTCCTTTCTCTACGAAGAGGAAATTTTTGCATCCACGGTGCCGACGAAAGGCTAATACGAAATTAATAAAGGTGCAAATTTTATATATTTATCGATTTCACGCGTAATGCTCCATTAGAGGTAACATTAATCCCATTTTCGTAATCGATATATTACGAATTGCTATTGCAATTCGAATTTTTATATATTAAATATACATATAAAAAAAAAAAATAGATACGAAATACAATGATAAGAAAAAAAAATACTATTTCTACATAAAAATTTTATTTTTTTTTTTTAGCTACAAAAAGAAAAATCCATCTCGAATGGTTCGAATAATTGACCCGTATAAACGTCGTATCGAAATTATTTTAAAGGAGAATAAAATACAAACATTTCCAATCTTATGAATCACTTTTTCCTATTTTTTTTTTACTATTCTCGTTGCTTTCTTGCCGCATCGTATATCGTGAGAGGGAGAAAAAAACGGTAAAAAAACGGGCGAAAGAGGACAGCAAGAGAGAGAGAGAGAGAGAGAGAGAGAGAGAGAGAGAGAGAGAGAGAGAGAGAGAGTAGGGGACGAAATAAAATTGGAGACGTGGAATATTTCGCCCTTGGGAGCAGTGGCCATTTTACGCACCATTTCAATCCGTGACGTCGTCATCGTGAACGAACGCAACGTACCCCAAAACGGTTGGGAACATTTTCGATTTTTTTTCCGCACCCCTAACTCCCTACCGTCCCTCACCCTTTCCAATCTTCGCGCTCGTTTTTCATTTGGAAATCGAAGCGGCGATTATCGATCCTCCCCGCGAGGATCGATCTGTTTTCGTCTGATATATCGAATTTCATTCTGAAAATTTTCGAACTAACTCTGGAATCGTTATCTAAATTCTCTAACATTTAGAGAGATTAAAATGATAAAAAATATTAAAAATATCGGATGACAAAAAAAAATATCCAATCTCCTGCAATAATACGACTTTGAGATTAACAAATTCCAATTTACGAATTTAAGAATCGAAGATTTGGTAATAAGAATTGTTTAAATAATTTTTACGATATTTAAATTTTTCGTACATTTAACGATTTATATTTAATGAATTTTAATTAACAATTCTCAAAAATATCCCATCTTTTACAATTTAGGATTGAATATTTTATCTTTTTTAATAATACGACTTTGAGATTAACGAACAAATTCCAATTCACAATAAGAATCGAAGCTTTGATGATAAGAATTGTTTGAATAATTTTTACGATATTTAAATTTTTCGTATACTTAACGATTGATATTTAATGAATTTTAATTAACAATTCTCAAAAATATCCCATCTTTTGCAATTTAGGATAAGAATCGAAGATTTTTTTTAATAATATGACTTCGAGATTAACAAATTCCAATTTACAATAAGAGTCGAAGCTTTGATGATAAGAATTGTTTAAATAATTTTTACGATATTTAAATTTTTCGTATACTTAACAATTGATATTTAATGAATTTTAATTAACAATTCTCAAAAATATCCCATCTTTTACAATTTAGGATTGAATATTTTATCTTTTTTAATAATACGACTTTGAGATTAACGAACAAATTCCAATTTATGGTAAGAATCGAAGATTTGGTGATAAGAATTGTTTAAATAATTTTTACGATATTTAAATTTTTCGTATACTTAACGATTGATATTTAATTAACAATTCTCAAAAATATCCCATCTTTTGCAATTTAGAATAAGAATCGAAGATTTTTTTTAATAATATGACTTCGAGATTAACAAATTCCAATTTACAATAAGAGTCGAAGCTTTGATGATAAGAATTGTTTGAATAATTTTTACGATATTTAAATTTTTCGTATACTTAACGATTTATATTTAATGAATTTTAATTAACAATTCTCAAAAATATCCCATCTTTAACAATTTAGGATAAGAATTGGACATTTTATCTTTCTTAATAATACGACTGTGAGATTGACAGACAAATTGCAATGCTACGTTATAGATGGTCGATTTCAAAATGAAAAAGTCAGAAAGTAGAAAGCTGCGTTAATTTCGAGAGGCGTAAGTGGGAAGGGGTAAGAATCGTTAGGGTCTATTATCGTCCAATAACAAAATCGATCACTCTGTCCAACGAGATCCATCGGCCGGATAAACGAAGTTAATCCTCGGCCGCAATTTTTGCGGAAATTTTCGGGTGGAAAAATCGAATCACGCATGTGTGGGAAAGAAGGTTTTCGTGGGCGAGCGGGAAGTGTCTGTTGGAAGGGGAGGGGGAGAATAGATTGCGAGGAATGGAAAGGGAGAATGATTAGAAAATTGGTGGAGTTGGAAACAGGGATTGGGATAAGAGATGTGGGAAAAGAACGTGGGGTGATTTGGGGGGATGTAAAATAGGGGTGAGATAGAGGGGTAAGATGATTTCTTGAATTACCAGAGGAATAAAAATTGCTATCAGATTCTACTTAAATTCTTACTATCTTTTACATAATTAAAATAAATATTAATAATTTAATGTTTTGTGAAAATACAAATGATTCTCTAAAATATATTTGAATAGGTAATAAAGAATTGGTTTTAAGGATAAAACAATAATTTCTCTATCCAATTTGTAGAGTAATAGATGATACAATTAATAGAATAGGATGACAATAATTATATAGACAGGATGATCTTTGATATCAGCATAACAATTATTTGCAGATTAATTAATTAATTTTGCTTTCCAAAACAACATGATTATTCAATTCCATTACATTTATATGATACACAAAATTGATAGACAGAAAAATATCGACTGAAATTTATTTATCAAATTGTAATTGTAATTTATCAATTAATCAATCAGATCAATCAAATAGAAGAAAAATAGAAATATTTTGACTTAATCTTTTGCATAATGAAATAAATATATCGAAATATAATTGAAAACCATTATACATCTAATAATCAATTATTATACTGATAAAATACTATTAATTAATACATAAGCCACTTTATCAACACTACACAACAGTTACAGAACAGACATTTTAGATTTTACAGAACGTTATTTGAGTAAAATATTTCCAAAATTGTCAATCAAAATTAACAACCTGTTTCTATCCCCTACAATCCACGAATAAAGCACGGAATCAATAAGAGCGAAGGGAGAAACTAAGAAAAACAAACGAGAGGTTGTAACAAAATCGAGAAGAAAGGGCGCAAAAAGGAAAGCGTAAATAATCGTGGAATCGGCGGTGTGGTGCTGCGGGCGCAGCAATATCAACTTTCGTCCTCGTAAAACTTTCCACCGGTGACGGCTGACAGCTGTCAATGACGCAGCGAGCGCGCGCGAGGAACGGCAGGAGGGGGTGGCTTGGTCGCGGTTTTCCACCCTTCTCCGCTTATTCCGGCAGCCGGAGCCGCGTCTACGTCGGCCAACGACTGTCAAACTGTCAGGGATCCACGCCGCCATTCTTCTCGGCTGACAATAATTCACTTGGCGCCCCCCTCCCTCCTCCCAAGATTCGACGCAGGACTTGCTGATAAAAAGATAATGGATCGCCACGGATCCTGTGTGTCACGTGGAAGAGGAACGAGGCGGCTCGTTCCAACTCCCTCGAGGACGCAGCTGCGAAGAAACCTGCGGTTCTTTGGCCCTTGGAAAAGATCGTCCCTCGGGGGATGAATCGAGGCTGAAGCTTCGAGGAATTAGTGGCCGAGTTGGAATAATTTTCCATCTAATGGGATAAAGTGATTGTTAAAAATTTGTTTGTTAATGTGGATTATGACGAAAGTTGAGCAAGAATTTTGTATATTTTTCCTTTGGAGTTGAAAATACCAGAGGAATATTCCTTTAGAGTGAAACGGTTCACTGATAAAAAATGTCAATCTTCTCTCTCTTCTCGTTTCTTCGCGAGCCGATGGAGCGAGCAAAATCGAGAAAGAAGCTAGAGAGAGAAATATATGTGTAATTTATTTACTTGTTTGAAGGAAAGAAAAATTGGACAGCGATTCCAATTTTTTGATTGCGTGTAATAATAAATTCCTTATCGATTAATTTCTATTCTAAAAAGAATACACACAGTTTCCATGGCTACATAAATAAGATAAAGATTAAAATATTTGAGATGTTTTTCGCGCAGAAAAATTCTCTTATGATTAATCATGCGAAAGTGTTACAATAAACTCTAAAATCTGTCGGATAAGTTAGGTTATCTTCCGCCATTGACTTTCCCTCAGATCCTAACCTCTCCTCTCAACCGAACTTTATCCCACTTTCCGAGTGATTTATCCCGCGAAACCGACTCGCTTTTTCATCAAAGTTTCGCGAAACGATACTTGTTTATCGATTTCGTTTAAGACGTTTTTCCAGAAACGCTTTGCCCGGCATTTTCATTCGGTTGTCAATCCGATAAACGTGTTTCGTTCATTCGCGAAAAACATCGGTCTTATTCCTACCTACCTGCACGCATCATTTTCTCTGGAAAAGAAAAATCTCAGATAAATCGAACCGAATAGAAATTTACAAAGAAAGAAAGAAAGAGAAAGAAAAAATTCCTCTATAAGCCAAAAATATTCTTGATCATCCCTTCCAATTCCCCCTGTCTCTCTCTCTTTTGTGACCTCGCTGAACCCAGCAACTTCGAAAATGTCACGTACCGCATGATTTCACAAAATCAACGTAGATCAACGTAGCAGTGGTTAGAGCAGAGTTGTTGGTCGAGGCACGAAGGATAAAGGGGAATGGAAAAAGTGGTGTAAAGGGAGGAGTAAAATCGCGTGGGCCGATCGAAATCGATACCTGCTGATTGCCGAATTCGTTAACGCTTTCGAAAAGCGAGGGTATCCACGAAGGGATGCGACACAGTGGGTACAATGTTGCACCGGTTGTGCGTTGTCGCACCGTCTCTCGTGTCGCCCTCTGGCGCCTCTGGACCGTGTCCCTGGCCCCCCGCCCCTCCCCCCCCCCTGTTCCGCTTGTCCGGCGCTACGCCGGCCGAGAATAAAAGTGGCGACGAGTGGGCCGGTTGTAATGGTTAATAGTTACTTGTACGAGTGTTTCGAGCAAGCCTCGGAACGCGCCCCATTGTTGCCCGTTTTCGACGAAAACGAGCTTTTGTCCCACCACTTGGTCCCACGAAAGGGGGGCAGGTGATGTTTCGATCCGATACTGGCACTGGACCATTGTTTAAACGCTTGGATGGACGAACAGGTACTAGCGAGATTCTGGACTAATCGGAGGTGGGTTTGCAGTTTGTCGCACTTTGTTGGTAAACAGGAAAATGTTTTGGAGAGGGGAGATTTTGTTTAAATTTTGTTTTCTAATGCGTCGAGTCAAATGTTTTGTGCCTTTTTGGTGAATTTTTCGTGAAAATTGTAAAAGTAAAAGTTTTAATCCGAAGAAAGTGATGATATCAAAAGTTGGACGTTTAAATATAATTTAGCGTTGATTTTGATCCTTACGTTTCTTGGATAGCCAGAGTTGATAAAACTGTAAAGGTAACTAAAATTAAAGCAACTTTCAGGATTCTTCAGTAATCCTCGGTGAAATCCAATGTGAATTAAATTTAATTTAAATAAATTAAGTTAGAGGTTAATATATCTCATTTGGAATTCAGATGAAAAACTAGAAACCTGCATTACCATCGGTATTACCACCGAATCAGCTGATTCCATAATGAATCCAACATGGCGTCAAAGTAAACCGTAAGATATACACTTTTAAACTTTCGTACAATAATAAAATCCTATGACATTAAATTTCATATTTTTACGAATTCTCGCTCGTCAAACGTTATCATGTGATGAAAAAAAAAAATAAATAAATAAAAGAAATAAAAAATTTTATATACTCAAAACGTAATACCTCATTTTATTGCAACTACCAATCCAAAGATACAAAAAGTCTCGTTTTTTCAAACTTTTCGCAATTACTATCCTTTTTCTATGATAAACGAACAATGTAACGAGATCTCTCGGATCAACAGATATCTTCGCTTTGTCCTACGGTTATTTAAAAACTTTATTCCATGGTCTCGTCCTTTATCAAAAGAGTTAGACACTCGGGAAACATGAACCCGTATGCCAGATAAGTGTCCTCCCAGGTACTTTTATATTTTTACATATTTTTACAAAATTACATAAGACAAAATTCTTTCTACAAATCGGCTTGTTGGAAACAGCCCCCCTAGGAGGTCGGCTCGCGCCATTTTTCGTCCTGATAAGTGACGTATATTAGGCAAGGGTACGGGTTTATAGCCAAAGTTTCGGTCCTTCGTATCAACGCTGCTATCCCCACTGGGACACGATCCAGCTACTTAATCTCATCCGACCACATCCATATTGGCAAATATTTCATTCGTTCCCTTTAAATCTTCATTCACCCGCGAGCTAATTCCTCCTCCCTCCCTCTCGTCTTCTGCTAATTCGTGTATGTATTTTCCCGGGCGATTTTCCATTTTGCCGTTGATCAAATTATTCGAGGCTGTATACTATATATAATACTACAATTTCGATTGTATCTGTGCATCTGCAGAACGGATTAATCCAAGTGATCCATCTTTTTTCCACCCTTTCTAATTTTTTCTTAATTCTTCATAATTTTAATTTTCAATATCAATGTTTTTTGTTTTTGAAATATTTATCATTAGAAAATTAATCAATTAATTATTTATCCAACTTTTGGATATAAAAATATATATACATGTATTGTTATTGTATAGGTATAAGCAAATTGTGGATCTTGGATTATTGATAAAATTTTGAACAATTCTATCAAATACCATAGATTAAATATTCGAAGCATCAGTTAATTAAAAATATTTCTAAAAGTTTTATTTCTATAAATTGATGAAAACGAGAGATAAAGCACTGTTATAAATATTTCCATCTCTTTTTTTTTTTAAATTCTCAAATTAAAATAAATAAATAAAGATTTAGAAAAGATTTAGAATTATTCATATTTAAAAAGAAAATATACAAAGAAAACATTTCATTTTATTTTATTCCTTATGCACGCATCTTATACGTGTCTTTTTAATGATGCGAAACAAACCAATAAACGATTTATAATCCGTCCAATTCCTGGCAGAAATATTTAATCTTATCAACGGAGGATCTGTTACGACCGATTAGAGACGCATTGTCGAATCACGCGATTTATCCACGCCTGTACCCACTCGTCGCAACTGGATGACACCGTTCGAATTCAATGAAGCTCGGTCGCGTGGAAAACGTGCCGCGATCCGACACTTCCGACCGTTGCCAACGTTAGAAGCGAAAATTCGTCGCACCACGAATGGGGGGATATCCTGCTTTCACGAATCCATCGATGCATGAAAGGTCATATCTGATCTCGAGATCGAGATTAGGTTTCCTCTATCAGTTCCCATTATGAATTATAATTAACGTGAAATGAGATGAGTTGATAGATTTAAAGTAAAATAGATTATCTAGGGAATTAATTTTATCTTAGTAGCTTGTTTCACGTCATTCAGTTTCCTTTCAAGCACGAGAAACCATTCGATTAAATGTAAATTTCTTCGCTCTTCAGAGTTTAAAATAGACTAGTCGATATTCAAAATTAATTTTAAATTAATTAAGTTTTTGCTCTTGAAACATTTATCATTAGAAAATTAATCAATTAATTATTTATTGAACTTTAAGATATAAAAATAGATATATATATATATATATTATTATTACATAGGTATAAGTGATTAAGATCTGTTCATTTTTCAGACTCGTTTCTAATTATTTATTTCTATTAACTCATTTCGTGAGATTTGTTAGTTAGTTAATTAGTTGTTTGTTTTTCAAAGAACTTTAATAATAAGATAGCCAGATTAGATGTAGATTAGGATTATATTGACAATTATGAAAATTCAAGTGACAGTGCAACTTCAGATTAGTATAATTTTATCAATATTATAATACCTTATAATAGAAATAAATTTATCAAAGTTATTTAAATATATAGAAAATTAATGAATAATTGTAAACATTTTCACACGTGTGAATAAAATGATACTAAAATACCAATCTTCTTCTATTTTTTAATACAATTATCACTTATTACAATAGTACTCAATTAACTGTGTAACAGCATTTAAAACATCAGTTAACCAAAAATATTTCTAAAACCATAAAGTTTTATTTCTATAAATTGATAAACAAGAGATAACCAAGCACTATTACAAATATTTCCATTTCTTCTTCTTCCTTTTAAATTCTCAAATAAATTCTAAAATTAAAATAAGTAAATAAATATTTCTTTCCTTCTTGTTACCTCGTATATTCGTGTTTCGCGATGGGCGATTTCGCGCGCCAACTCTTTTTTCTAAACTTCGATATCGGTGTTAAATTTCTGCCATTAGTTCGATTTCAATGTTGAGTGGTGGAAGCAGAGCCCGTCATCGCCTCCTCGCAAACGGGAATTCATCCGAGTGATTGTACGCCGATTCGATCTCTCCTATCCATTCAGATGGTGGCTCCCTCTCACTCCTTCCGTCTCTGTCTCTCGCGTGTCCCTCAGCCCCCTCTGGGAGGCGCGACGGGCCGCCATTGTGATCTCGAACTTAACGGACTTAACGATGTTGCCGTTGATGATTGTTTGCGCGATGGAGCATCGATAATGCCGTGCGCCTGACGTGATATTGAAAACAATTTATCGATGAAATGACGCGCCTGGCCTTCTTCAAAGCGGCCATTGTCTGTATGATATGGGGAATGAAATTTCGAGAAGATTTCGAGAAGATCGAGTGCGATCGAAAATTTGGTTTCGAAATCGAAGGATTAAGGGAAAATTTTACTTTTGAATACTCCTTTATTCGTTAAATCCGAGTTGCACGATTATTTTTAAATAGTAATTATTATTTATATTTTTAAATTTTTAAGTATTTATATATATTATATTTATATTTTTGTAATTTATATGAAAATATAAAATTTATAATAAATATTAAATTATAAAAATATAAATATTTTTAAGTATAATTTTTAAGTATTTATATATGTTATATTTATATTTTTATAATTATTATTTATATTTTTAAATATAAATTATTTTTTTATAAATAGTAAATAAAAAAGAAAAAAGATTGAAATTTGAAAACGAATATATTTCGATTCATTACAAAAGAATTATCTCAGGATCTTCAAATCGCAATCGAGAATAACGATTCCAAAAAAGAATCTAACACCAGTCGAGAAATAAATTCTCACGCCTCGAAAAACACCAAAGAGAAAACACTGTGGAGAAGGAAAATTTCTTTCTCACCCGGGAAAGAAAGATACACAAATCATAGCCGATCCTAAATCCTATTTGATTTACGAGAGCCTTAAACCTCATTGACGTTCGCAATAGCCATCTCGAAAGCAAAGCTCCTTGCTTACAACGAATCCTTTCTCCTCCCTACCCCTCCCTCCTTCCCCTCCTTGTTGTATTTTCTCGACGAAAACAACGTTACTTCTCGACACAATTTTCATCCAACTCGCCTATTAATTTTATCTCAACGCTCGTCGATCTTAATCGGCGTGACGACAACACAGCACGACAACAGAGGAGTGGAAACGGAAGAAGAGGTGTATATATATATATATAAAAAAAGTAGGGCTCTGCCCTACTTTTCTAATCATCCACATCATTCTTGCCGCTATTATCCCCATTATCATTGTCCAATTGGAGAACGTGACGCACGGCCACCGAGGGGATCGTTACTCGAGTACGAGCTATCTAAGAAGAGGGTCGCGGAAAAGTAACGACACGTCGTTCGTAGGAATAAACTTGGGAATAATTTTGCGCCACGGTCGTTCTCGCTTAACGAAAAGTAACGATCGCGCGAGATTTTCGGCATCCGATTTCTTGGCGTGTATCCTTCGTAGGAAAATTTTTGAGAGGATTTAAAGGCATCTTTGTTTCTTTCAAAGATTTAGTTTTTGGGGAAAATTGGTGGATATTCGTGAATTCGTGGGGAGATGGAAAATGTGAAATGAGAATTTTCGTTTAAATGAAAATCGGTCGATAAATCGGTCGATAAATCGGTCGATAAATCGGTCGATAAATCGGTCGATAATTGTGTCTGTACGAACATGACTTGAATCTACTTTACAATATCGACTGAACAAAATTTCCACGAAAAAAACGAACCCGTGTATCAAAAAATACTCGTCTCACAATTTCTTCAATTTGGTTTCAATTTGATCCAATTATTATATATTTTAAAGTAACTTTAATCGAACAGGAAAATTTATAAGAAATTCCAGGTCCACCAATTCGAAAAAGCGAATTCCACTCGAGCCAATAAATTCTCCAACATCGATATCCCCCTCCTCCCCACGAAACGGGGATAAATAATCAATTAATCACGGATAATAATAGTATTTTCCTCGCTCCTATGCGCGAGGATCTCACAGCCGTTGAACGGAAAAACGGGATTTTCCGTTTATTTTGCCACGCCATCTCCCCCCTCCTTTCTTTTTCTTTCTTTCTTTCTTTCTTTCTTTCTTTTTTTTTTTTTTTTCGTCAGAAAACCCTTTTGGACAATACACGCGATATAACGGTGGCGGCAATTTTTCATTCTTTATCCCCGGCACAATCCATTTCACCGGTATTCAAGCACCCGTAACGACTCCTGCGTGGCTGTAATTTATCCCAAAAATGGCCCACGACAAAATACAACGCCCTTTCCCCCCTCCTTCCCCTCCCCTACCAAGGGTCACGTGGCCGAAATTTCTTGATTAGGGCACGCGATCCTTCGCGGTGGCAATGGTTCCGCTCTCGAGATCCTCTTCCCCTTCCTCCCCCCCCCCTCCTCGATCAATTTCTTCGAACATCAGAGGGGGGGGAGGAAAGGGTGTTGGAAAAATCTGAGGAAATGGTGGCTCGACTCGCTGACGCCGCTCAAAAGCCTCGCAATCCCATTATTGTCCTGGAGGAGGAGGAGGAGGAGGAGGAGGTAGGTGGCGCGAGTGTGTTCTTCTATGCGCGCGGAGAGGGGAGGGGCGTTGATTTCTTTAGAAAATTGAAATCCCATCCGTCCAATCCGTCGGAATATGGATTTAATTTTCGCGATCGAAAGTCGCCGCAAAGTGAAGAAGAAATCGAGTTTCGCTCGAAGTTTTGCTGGCTGGATTGAATGTTTATTTAATTTTGTTCGGATTCGAATGAATCTGGTATATATATGTATATATGTAGAGGTTATAATAGAGGTTCTTAACGTTTATACGTGAAAGAGTTACGTTTGTTATGTACCAAGCTCTTGATTCTTTTTTAATTTTGATAAATAATATTAGGAATGGATACTTTCTTTGATTTAATTTTGCATATATTCGTCTCGATTATAAATAATTTATTTTTCTGCCTAATGTTCAAATTGTTGTAAGATTTTATATATGCGATTTTCTTACCTCGAATCAAGAATTATCTGTTGCTCATGAAATTTGGAGTATTAAAAACAAATCTTCTTTTTCTTTTTCTTGTTCCACTTTAGTATGTGTTACTTTAGGAAAAATGAGATATCTCACTTTTTTTTGCATTTTTTGCATCTCCAAAATTATTCTCCAAATACATTATTTACACTCTTCCCATTAAAATGACCACAATTCCAATTTGAAAAATGAAATCTTATATTTTTACAAAAAAAAAAAAAAAAGATGGAGTGAAAAACTGGAAGAAAATCGAGAGAGAAGAAAAGAGTTTCGAGGGGTTGAAATCGATAGCAGGTGGTCCCTGGAGCTACTACCTGCACCCCTTCGCCCTTTTTGGCTGGCGTCTCACCGACCACCCCCAGGCATTTATTTATTTCCATGCGGTTCGAATGCCTGCCTCTCCTGCTTTTCGACGTGGCTGTAAAGAGGAAGGGAGTATGGCGGAGAAAAAGCTTTTTTTCATATTGTCCAACATTCGCTCTGTTCGTCGCGTTGAAAATGAACGTCGATACACAACCATATTCTTTACTTTATGCGTGTAAAAAAAAAAAAAAAAGAAAGAAAAGGAAAAGGAAAAAGAAAAAAGAAAATATAGAAAAATAAAGTGATGTGGAAAATGAGCATTAACTCGGTCGATAAAGCAGCATTTTTTGGTCGAACAACTTTTGTTGATCGACCTCAAATTTCCCTGTGTAAACGTAGTATTAAGTTGATTCGATCCAAATTTGATTTAGGCAACTTTTACTCGGTCAACTTCGAATCTAATGTAACATTTTCAATAAAAGTTATTTAGAGCCGCGTTTAATAAGCATAACCTTGCAATCGAACTGTTAGATTTTCTAAAAATATACGATTAATTGAACGTTTCGAATTGGTTGATAATTCGATCGAAAGTTACTTAATGTAAACAAGATTTAATTTCAGAATCACCAACAATGATATATATATCGTATACAAATACCTAAATGAAAACTAATATTAATTATTCAAAAATGTTTTTAACGATTGAGGAAACAAATAATCCGAAAAATCTGAAAAATCAATTTTCCTTTGCTTCATAATTTTATTATTATCTTTTATTTTTCGATCCTAACCTAAATTTGACCAAAAATTTAACCTAATTTGCTCGATGTAAACGTTGCTTTCAAATTACCAGTTTTCCAAATTAATCGAGCAAAGGAGCCATTCCATCGTCAAATCCATCCATTTCTCTATTTCTGATCGATCGGTCTGCAATCGTTGGATCGTTAATGTAAACGCGGCTTCAAAATCTTCAATCCCTGATTGACCAACCGGATTTCAAATCGATCGTTCGATCAAAAGTTGTCCAACGGCTCAATCGTTCGACATTCGTTTTTCAATCGGGCGGCGAAAACCGGACAATGCGGAAAAGGCTCAAAGGGTGGTTGGAGGGTGGAAGAGGAGGGGGGAGGGTGAGCCACGCGTGATTCCCTCGTAAAATCCGCGGGCGAGACTCGAAATCCGTAATCACAGTTCGCACCAGCAGCTATCCAGGATCTCACCCCATCCGACAGAAGGGGTGAGAGCCACCCCTGCCTCCTTCGAATGGAACGAGAGGGGAGAAAAAAACGGGGGCGGGAATGTTTCGCGGTGGCTCTTTTCTTCTCTTCTCTGCCACGAAATCGAATCTTTCCTATTCTTTCCTATTGTTCCCTCTCTCTCTCTCTCTCTCTCTTTGTTGTTTTTCATGTTTCGATCTGTTTCTCTATCCCTTGTCTCCCTTTTCTCACCCTCGCTCGGAAGGGCGCGATTTCTGTTAACGATAAGAAGTTGGGATTGCGCGTAAATGTCCTCGTTTTTCTTTTTAATTCTTTCTCGATGGGATAGTGCAAGGGGAGAGGTATTGCGAGTTGGCTGAGTTACGAGAGCTATTCTTGTTTATTCGAGAATCTGTAGATTGTTGAACTTAATTTTTTTCTAAAATATGCTTCTATTAATAAGCTTGTTGAACTTTTAAGAGTAAAAGTTATTGAAGAAGAGTAATGTGATGTATTGATAATGTTGAAGTTATTTTTGAAGTTATACATTAAAAATTGGAGAGATATAAATCTATTTGAGGTTATGTTTGTTTGAGTTAAGAGTTACTAGATGGTGTTGCCGAATCCAATATGGAAGACGCATGTATTTTCTATTGTGCCATGACTAATAATGATTAATGACTAAAAATTTATTTTTTCTAAATTTTGGAGTTTAAATCAATGAAAGATGACTTGTAGAAATAATAATTTATATTAAATAAATATAATAAAAGTATGTAATAGAATAACAATTTATAAAAATTTCTAACTGAGATAATAAAAAAAGAATTCACAGATGTAAATCTATTTGAGGTTATGTTTGTTTGAGTTAAGAGTTACTAGATGGAGGATCGAATCCAATATGGAAGACGCATGTATTTTCTATTGTGCCATGACTAATAATGATTAATGACTAAAAATTTATTTTCTCTAAATTTTGGAGTTTAAATCAATGAAAAATGACTTGTGGAAGTAATAATTTATATTAAATAAATATAATAAAAGTATGTAATAAAATAACAATTTATAAAAATTTCTAACTGAAATATTAAAAAAAGAATTCACAGATGTAAATCTATTTGAGTTTATGTTTGTTTGAGTTAAGAGTTACTAGATGGAGGATCGAATCCAATATGGAAGACGCATGTATTTTCTATTGTGCCATGACTAATAATGATTAATGATTAAAAATTTATTTTCTCTAAATTTTGGAGTTTAAATCAATAAGAGATGACTTGTGGGAATAATAATTTATATTAAATAAATGTAATGAAAATATGTAATAAAATAACAATTTATAGAAATTTGTAACTGAGATATTAAAAAAAGAATTCACAGATGTAAATCTATTTGAAGTTATGTTTGTTTGAGTTAAGAGTTACTAGATGGAGGATCGAATCCAATATGGAAGACGCATGTATTTTCTATTGTGCCATGACTAATAATGATTAATGATTAAAAATTTATTTTCTCTAAATTTTGGAGTTTAAATCAATAAGAGATGACTTGTGGGAATAATAAAAAATATATTAAATAAATATAATAAAAGTATGTAATAAAATAACAATTTATAAAAATTTCTAACTGAGATATTAAAAAAAAAATTCACAGATGTAAATCTATTTGAGGTTATGTTTGTTTGAGTTAAGAGTTACTAGATGGAGGATCGAATCCAATATGGAAGACGCATGTATTTTCTATTGTGCCATGACTAATAATGATTAATGACTAAAAATTTATTTTCTCTAAATTTTAGAGTTTCAATGAAAAATGACTTGTGGAAATAATAATTTATATTAAATAAATATAATAAAAGTATGTAATAAAATAACAATTTATAGAAATTTCTAACTGAGATATTAAAAAAAGAATTCACAAATTAATGGTTACACTTAATAATTCAATAATTCCGTGCTTAAAATTATAAAACCATATAAAATTATCAAATAGACTTTATTCTAATGTATTCCATGCATTCTGTCAAAGATGAGAAGAAAAATTGTTTCCCCTTAGCGAAACACGATTTAATACTTGGCGGGTGTGTAACGAAAGTCTGAAAGGTGTACTTTCCCCACAGGCATGGCTCACTGAAAAAACTTTCGAAAATGACAGGCGTCAATATCAGCGTCCCCTTTGACGATAAGTAACGGCAGGCGGGAACTCTTAAAACGTTTCCTTCGCGTTTTATTATTCTATCAACATCCCTCCAGGCGAAAGTGGCCCTCCCCTCTCAAAAAAAGGGGGAGAATAAATTTTTTATTTTTTTATTTCGTATTAAAACCGAAAAGAGAACTATTTTATCGACCGAGGACGAGTTACGAAACGCTCTATTAAAAGAGGAAAAAATGAGATGAAGGGAGGAAAGAGAAGAGACGTGCCGTCAAAGATGTATCCAATTCGATTATTTCCTCTTCGCCAGTGTCGCTGCTCGTTCCAAGCTCGATCTTACAACGAAGAGAAACAAAGAGAGAAAAAGAGAGAGAGAAATAGAGATAGATAAAAGAGAGAGAAAAAGAAAGTGTGCGAATGAGAGAGGGACAAATACAGACAGAAATAGAGATAGATATAGAAACAGAACACGAAAGAGAGAGAAAGAGAAGAGAGGGGGCGAAAACGATTTCCACAATTAGATGAATCAACACTCCAACACGATGACGGGGTGACGACAATAACAGCTTTTATTTACGCAGCTTTTACTTAAAGATGCGACTGGAAAATGTCCTTGCTATTCGTTCCACGTTGGAATAATATTTTTCTTCTCCATCCCCCCGTTCAGGCCCGGAACGAAATCTAATTAACCCTTCATTGAGAATCACGCAACCCCCCATCATCGTTTATTTATTTATACCTTGAGGTTTCCTTTCTTTTTTTTTTTTTTTTTTTCAATCCAGATAATTATAACGTCAAGATAGAATCAACCGAGGTTAACTTATTTCATTAAGGCAACGAGGATTGATTTGTTTGTAGAGGCTCGTCTGTGCTTTATTACGAGATTCATTCACGTCATTCTGTCAAGCAATGAGATTCTGTTAATTTCTTTTTCTTTTGGGAGTTGAATTGGAAAGTTGAATTATCGTACTATTTGCAAATTGTGGATACTTCGTAATCATGTTAATTGTATACTTTTGTAGATAGTGAAATTATGAATAGAAGAGAAAATTATGTGTTCTAAAATTGGAGAGGTGATTCTTCAAGATGAAATAAGACGAGAATCAAGAGGGGAAAAAATTTTATTTTCGACTTTGTTTTTTAGTTATTAACAATTGAAAATAGATGGGATTATCTATGAGTGTGAGCGAATATTAATTTTCAATTATCAATAATTAAAAATTAAATCGAATATGGAATTTTCTTATTCTTGATTTTCTGTTTATTTTGATTTGAAAAATTATTTTTGATATTTTCTAATATTATTTTTTATAAATATTTTTTATATATATTCATGGCTTTTATTCAATTATTAAATTTATTTAAATTTGCAATTTTCTATGCAAACGATTCGAATAATAACGTTCAAAGTAATTTTGATGTTTCACTCGTTATATATTTTTCATCTCTTGTTTATCTGTTTTCCAGTTTTATCGATATTTTTTGAACTTTATTTTTATTTTTGGTATTTGCCTTATTTTTTTTTTCATTCGATGATTAGATAATTTATACAGAATGGGATATTTTGAAAGATTTATTTTATTTCTGTCTGATTGTAAATTCAAATATAGGTAAGAAAAATTTTATATTTGAGGAATGAAAAAAGAAAATTTGAATTCAAATTTTCAGATTCAAATCTGGATGTTCAAGTATTCAAGTATTTTGAATATTTGAATACTCAGATTCAATATGATTGAATACTCAAATATTCGAATATTCAGATTCAAACTTAAATTATTAAATATTCGAATATTTAGATTCAAATTTGGATATTTTATTCAGATTCAAATCTGAATAATGGAATATTCGAATTCAATTTCAAATATCCAAGTATTCAAATTAAAATTTGAATAGTCTATTCAGATTCAAATCTGAATGATTAAATATTCAATTCCAAATATGAGAATATTCAAATTCAAATTACATTATTTTATTCAGATTCAAAATTGAATGATTAAATATTCGAGTCTAAATATTCAGATTCAAATTTAGATATTCTATTCAGATTCAAAATTTGATATTCCTCTTATATTCAAACCTGAATGATTAAATATTCAATATATTCGAATATTCAAATTCGAATTTGGATTCAGATTCAAATACCGAATCCAAAACTCGAATCCCAAACACTCGCATTCAAATCTCAGATTAATTCGAGTTCACAGTTCTTCGAATCTAAATATTCAGATTCAAATTTAGATATTTTATTCAGATTTAAATTTAAATATTCCACTTACATTCAAATCTGAACGATCAAATATTCAACTCCAATATACTCGAATATTCAAATTCGAATTTGAACATTCTACTCAGATTCAAATGCTAAATTCAATACTCGAACCTGAATTCCAAACACTCGCATTCAAATACCCAACAAATTTGAGTTCATAGTTCTTCGAGTCTAAATATTCAGATTTAAATTTGAATATTCCACTTACATTCAAACCTGAACAGTCAAATATTCAACTCCAATATATTCAAATTCGAATTTGGACATTCTTCTCTCAGATTCAAATACTGAATACAATACTTAATAATTGAACTTGAATCCCAAACAGTCGTATTCAAATCCCAGACAAATTCGAGTTCACAGTTCGAATCTAAATATTCAGATTCAAATTTAGATATTCTATTCAGATTTAAATTTAAATATTCCACTTACATTCAAACCTGAACGATCAAATATTCAATTCTAATATATTCGAATATTCAAATTCGAATTTGGATATTCTAGATTCAAATACTGAATCCAATACTCGAACTCGAATCCTAAATACTCGTATTCAAATCCCAGAGTTCGAGTTCAAATTCGAGTTCACAGTTCGAATCTAAATATTCAGATTCAAATTTAGATATTTTATTCAGATTTAAATTTAAATATTCCACTTACATTCAAATCTGAACGATCAAATATTCAACTCCAATATACTCGAATATTCAAATTCGAATTTGAACATTCTACTCAGATTCAAATGCTAAATTCAATACTCGAACCTGAATTCCAAACACTCGCATTCAAATACCCAACAAATTTGAGTTCATAGTTCTTCGAGTCTAAATATTCAGATTTAAATTTGAATATTCCACTTACATTCAAACCTGAACAGTCAAATATTCAACTCCAATATATTCAAATTCGAATTTGGACATTCTTCTCTCAGATTCAAATACTGAATACAATACTTAATAATTGAACTTGAATCCCAAACAGTCGTATTCAAATCCCAGACAAATTCGAGTTCACAGTTCGAATCTAAATATTCAGATTCAAATTTAGATATTCTATTCAGATTTAAATTTAAATATTCCACTTACATTCAAACCTGAACGATCAAATATTCAA